>NW_020954576.1:46400201-46407373 GCF_900497805.2 Vombatus ursinus
CTTTCTTTCTTTCTTTCTTTCTTTCTTTCTTTCTTTCTTTCTTTCTTTCTTTCTTTCTTTCTTTCTTTCTTTCTTTCTTTCTTTCTTTCTTTTTTTTGGCTAGGCAATGGGGTTAAGTGACTTGGCCAGGGTCACACAGCTAGTAAGTGTTATGTGTCTGAGGCCGGATTTAAACTCAGGTCCTCCTGAATCCAGGGCCGGTACTCTATCCACTGTGCCACCTAGCTGCCCCTTAAGGAGTTGTTTTCTCCAGTGCACTTTTTTTTTTCCATTTGGCCAATTGCATTTTTTAAGGACTTGTTTTCTGCAGTTAATTTTTTGTCCTTCCTTTTCCAAGCTATTGACTCTCTCTTGCATACCTCTCATTTCTTTTCCCAATTTTTCTTCTACTTCTCTTATTTGACTTTTAAAATCCTTCTTGAACTCTTCTAAGAAGGCTTTTGGGGCTTCAGAACCAGTTCATATTCCCCTTCGAGGTTCCAGATGTGGGTTTGTTGACAGTGTTGTCCTTTTCAGAATTTCTGCCTTGATCTTCACTGTCCCCATAATAAAAATCTATGGTATGTTTCTTTTTGCTCATTTCCTGACCTTTAGAAAAATTGAGCTCTCCTGCTGGGAAGCAGGGTGCACTGACCCAGCACTTCTTGTGCTGGGAGACCGGGTCCTGGTCACTGACTTTGTGCGCTGGGGCCTCAACTGCTGGCAGTTGGAGGCTGTAGGGTTCTGGCAGGTTACCTGGTGTTGGGCTGGAATCAGCAACACTGGAACTTGAGGGGTAGGATTGGGTAGTCTGGCCCCTGGAGGTTTCCTGCTCACCTGGGCCTTTCCTTTCCCTCCTTTCACTTTCTTCAGTTCCTTTCAGATGAATGTTTCTCTGCTGTGGAATGTTTCTCTGCCTGGGGCTTTCCCCCTTGTAGCACTTCCCAGAGTTTTGCTGAGGCACTGGGAGACTTGACTGCTGTAGAACCCTGAGACACGTGGTGATTTTCCGAGCTGTTTTCCACTGGTTCCCCTGCCTGTACTGAAGCACTTAGGGGTCCTGGTGTTGTTGTTTGCCTGCTCCACCACTGGGGTTCAGGATCTCCCCCTGAGGTGGGGCTTTCTGTTAGCTTGCTGGGGTGCCTCTCGTTCTGTACTGCTCCCCTTCCCTCAGGGCAAGTGGGGCCTTTCCCATTAATCTCTCAAGCTACCTGGGCTACCAGACTGCTGCACCCAGTCTTTCTTCTAGTTCGGCTGTTTCAGGGTTTTTCCTGGGGCGATATTTTCTGGGCTTTCAGAGGTTAATAAGGGATGGTAAGAGCGACTTACTTCTTACTCCCCCATCTTGACTCCTGGAAGCTGAACCTCAACATTCACTTTTATAAGATTTTGAATTCCAGATTCTTTGCTTCCTCTCTCTCTCTACTCCCCCCTCCAAAAGACGGCAAGCAATCTGATATAGGCTAAACATGTACAATCATATTAAACACATTTCTCCATTAGTCATGTTGTGAAAGAAGAATCAGAACAAAAGGGAAAAACCGGGAGAAAGAAAATAAAAAACAATAACAACAAAAAAGAGAAAATAGTATGCTTCACTCTGCATTCAGACTCTATAGGTTTGTTTTGTTTTGTTTTTTTGTTTTTGTTTTTGTTTTTTTGTTTTTTTGTTTGTTTGTTTTTAGTGAGGCAATTGGGATTAAGTGACTTACCCAGTAAGTATTATGGGTCCTCCTGACTCCAGGGCCTGTGCTCTATCTACTGTGCCACCTAGCTGCCCCCTCTATAGTTCTTCCTCTGGATGTGGATAGCATTTTCCATCATGAGTCTTTTGGAATTGTTCAAATGGGCATTTATTAAGCATCTAATGTGTACAAGGTCCTATGTGTTAGAACCTGAAGATACAAAGGAAAATCACTGCTGACTTTTATGCATGGGAGTAACATAATCAGAACTGTTTCTTAGGAAGATTCCTATGTATTAGGAAGATTATTCAGTTGCATGAAGGAAGCATTGGAGTAGAGAGACACTGGAGGTAGGAAGACCATTTAGGAGACTATTCTGAGAAAGATACAACAGGCAGCATGTGCCAGGAAAGTCACCACTACCACACTGACCACTGCCTCCCTTCAGACCCTGATAAAGACAGCCCAGGACCCTGAACCCAAGAGCCCTGGGAACAGCAGTTCCCCTTCAAACCACCAGACCTGCTTCTAACCTGGCTCTCACAGATATTAATGAAGGAAGAAGTCAATGTGGAGATGGAGCCCCCACTTCCTCATCACCACTGCTGACCAATTGCCACCAATAGGTGCTTAGGCACAGGAACCCTGAGAATAGTAATACTGCCCCCTCCCCACCCAGGCTAGCCTTTACAGCCATCACCTTGGGAAGTAACTCCCACAGAGAAAGGGCTAAACATTTCCACCACCTTGACCATCATCTTCAAACCCTGATGGGAATAGCCTATGACCCTGACCTTGAGGAGAGTGACATTAAATAATAACATCAAAGAAGAGGTATTAACTTCTGCTTTGCTGCTGTACCCCAAGGACTGAATGACTTTCCCATCTGATTATTAGCTGAAACTTTCCATATACATTGTCTGCCCTATTAAAATGTGAACTCACTGAGAGCTTAGCTGTCTATTTGTATTCCCAGTGCTTTCCACTGCTTAAGGAATGCTTTATTCATTCATTATTACAATGGTCCAGGCAAATGAAGATTAGGGCTTAAACCAGAGTGGAGAGAAGGGCACAGATGTAAGAGCTATGGTAGTAGAATTGGTAGGCTTTGGGAATTGATAAGATGTGAGGATAAGGAAGAGTCTGAGATGATTCCAATATTTTGAAACTGAGTGACTGGATAGATGGTGCTTCCGTAAATAGAAATAGGGAAGATTGAAGGAAAGGATGATTATAGGGAAAGATGATGAATTTAGTTTTAGATGTATTGGATTTGAGATTATTATGATAGGAACATCTAGGTGGAGATATGGAAGTGGATGGAGGTCAGGATAGAGAGTAAGACTAGATACATGAATCTGATAGTCAACTGCATATAAGAGACTACATAGGGGGCAGTTAAGATAAGCAAAAGGGGAAATAGAGAAGAATGGACCCAACGCAAATTCTTGTGGAAATACCCACACTTAGATGGAAGAAGATGGCAACCAACAAAGGAGACTGAAAAAAGGCAGTTGTGAGTAGGAAGACAATCAGAGGAAACCAGAATCATCATCCAACAGAATAATCAAGATGGGGAAGACGAGAGTATTAAAAATTTCAAAAAGGTCAAGCAGAGTAAGGACTGAGAAAGAGCCATAGGATTTGGATTTAAGAGATCACTGGTAACTTTTGACAGGATTATTTCAGTACAGTGGTGGCATGAGAAGCCAGATTGCAAGGAATTGAGGAGTGAATAAGTAGTGAGGAGGTTGAAGCAGTGAGAAGAGACATATTCTGATAGTTTATTAGTGAAAGGCAGGAAAGATATAGAATGATAATTTGAGATTCAAGAGAAAATAGGGGTTTTTTTTTTTGTTGTTTATGAAGGATGGTCTTCATTTCCTTAGTAAAATAGATGTCTTCCATCTACTAAGAGAAAGGATGTTAAAGGTGTCTTTGTTGGCTTGGGAAAAGAGGAGATTGTTTTGAAGAGCTGCTTTGTGGGGTGATAGCCAATCAGGGAAGAAGAAATGGATTGTTATCAATTAATGAAGATGAAGTTGAGACTAGGTAGCCTAGATCTGTAGTGGGCTTAGTTACCACGGTTTTATGTTTTTTTTTTTCCTAGTGGCTTTTAGTGTCATTGAGAATAGAAATGGAGAAGGCTGGTATTGGGGGTGGAGGAATCACCTAATCACCTTGGGTTGAAAATTAGCAGGGCATGAATGTCAGGAGGACAAGGAAACTAGGGATTCAAGGGTAGAAAACAAAACCTCATTGAACTGGTTAAGTATGGGGTCCAGATCAGGGGTGGGGAACCTGTGGCCTTGAGGCCACATGTGGTCCTCTAGGTCCTCAAGTTTAGCCCTTTGACTGAATCCAAACTTCACAGAACAAATCCTTTTGTTTTCCTTTTATTAAGGGGATTTGTTCTGTGAAGTTTGGATTCAGTCAAAGGGCCACACTTGAGGATCTAAAGGGCCACATGTGGCCTTGAGGTTGAAGGTTCCCCACTCCTTGTCCAGACTATGGAAGAAGAAAAGTGTGGATGAAACAAGGGTGATTGACTTGGAGAACAGGAAGTGATGGAGGAGCTGGTGATGATTAATTCTTGTCAAGTTGGAGAACAGGTTTAAAGTGGGGCAGTTGGAGTGGTGGAAGGACAAAGAAGACTAGCCAGAAAGAAGAACTGAGCATACAAGGTCATGGAAATGGAGCAAGTTGGGGTGATGGTGCATCATCAGTTATGACCACCCCTGTGGGTGGCTGAGGTAAAGTAGAGATGGAAGTCAGGGTCAATGAGGAAGTTGTTGAACATGGAGATCAGAGTATTCAAAGAAACATCAAGGGGAAGTCCTCAAGTGTGAGGGTAGAGAGGTTGGTCATAGAAAGGATTGAGCCAGGTATTTCACTCCTTGAGAAAGGAAGGACATTGGTCATGGAGACTGATAGATGACATCCACAAGGACCTTGACAGAGTGATATAAATGAAGTGAATTTGAAAGGAGAGACTGTTGAGTACTGGTAGTAGAGGAGGGGTTTAGGAGGGGTGCTGAGGAACAAGAAATAGGCTGACCCCTCCCTCTGTCCTTAAGTGGAAGAATAGCTAGTCAGCCCTGCAAGGAATGGGGAGTGTTACTGGGACAGTCAGGTTTTCTTGCTGACTAAGATAGAATGTTGGAGTAAGAGACCTGAGATGAAAGGGAATTTGTAACTAATGGAGCAGAGTTGCAGAGTGGGAGGGGAGGGCAAAGAAGCATAGGACCAGGAAGGGTTAAAGTTAATCTGAATGAGGATGAAAGTTTAGGGAGAGCAGCAGAGCTAAGGGGTTTTGGTTTTATCAGACAGAGACTCTGAATTTGGGGGTTAGGGAACTAGGAGGCAAGTGTTTTCTAGGAATGAGGAAGTTCCATGTATAGAGAAGCTTAGAGATGAAACCGATTCCAGAATTAGGATTCTGTAGATGGCCAAGGCTGTGGGTTAAAGAGGACTCTAATTTCCATCAGCCCATGTGGCAGAAGCAATCCCACCAAAAGCCTTTTCCCCTGTGTGTATGGGGAGAGGGGAAAGGAGGGATTTATTCTCTCCTGACAAATCACTCCCCTTGGGAGGCCATGCTTCAGGGCAATGAGGGTGCCAGGTCACTTTTTTTTTTTTTTTTTTTTTTGGTTAGGCAATTGGAGTTAAGTGACTTGCCCAGGGTCACATAGGTACCAGATTACTTTAATGTGGCTCATCCAGCCCAGAAGAGAAGAAGAGAAGAAGGCAGAAAGGAGTTAAGGGGAAGGCTGGTACCCACTACCTATCCCTAAACCTCAATTTTACCCTGAAATGAAAGGGGGGATTGAACAACCTAATCTCTAAGGTTATTTTTTTTCCAGTTCTGACAATGATCTGAGTTATTTAAGGCACCCAACACCCCAAGAGGATAGATGATACTGGTTTCACGTAGTACAGGACCATGATATCAAGAGGGGACCAAAGCAAATACACACCATCCCCGTCAATGAGAACGTTCTTTGATTAGGCCCTTTCATTCCTTCCTTTTAGTGTAAGAGCTGCCAGTCCAAGTCCATTTCTTTCATTGTTTTTACCTGCTTTCCATAGCCTCTTGTTCTTGTTGGAAGACTATTCTTTTTCTGCTTCACTAGCAGAGGCATCACTAGCTACCCTTTCTTTTTTGTCTCCCCTCTTCCTACCTGAGTGACTTCCCACTGTATTATCTATCTCCGCAAAAGATGTCGACTCATTCATAAGAAAGAATGGGATTTAGTTCACAGAATACTAATTCAGCCCTTCCCCTTTTTTTCCTGATTTTTAATATCCTTTTAAAGTTATAATTATGCCAATCAAAATGCTAAAATGTCCATATTCTTTCACCCAGAGATTCCATGGCTAGGCATTTACCCAAAGGAGAATATGGACCAAAAGAAATTTCTTTATACATAAAAATATTTATGGCAACACTTTTGGGAATATTTTTATGTATATTTTTTGTTTTTATGTTATTTGAATTTCCCTCTATATTCCTCCCCCTCTCAGAGAGCCCCTCTATATAGTAAATAATTTTTTTAAGGAAAAAAGAGGAAGGGAAAAAAATCAGCACCAATACATAGAAAAAATATGAAAATATATGCAATATTTCACACCTGTGGATCTCCTATCTTTATGAAAGAGTGGGAGCGGTTAGCTGTGTGACCCTGGGCAAGTCACTTAACTTGATTGCCTCACCAAAAAGCAAAAAATAGAGTGGGAGTGGGAGGGAGGAGATTTGTTTCATATCTCATCTTTGGGAATAAATTTGGTCTTTGAAATTTTGCAACATTCATTTTTCATTGTTTTGTGGTTGTCATTCTTTCCATTAACATTGTTTAAGTCATTGCATATATTATTTTCTTGACTCTAATTACTTTACTTTGTATCAGTTCATTAAGTGTTTCTACATTTCCCTGTATTCATCATATTCATCCTTTCTTACAGCATAGGATTGGTCCATTACCTTCATGTAGCACAACTTATTTAGCCACTCCCCGATTGATAGACATCAACTTTGTTTCTAATTCTTTGACATCACAAAAAGTGATACTATAAATATTCTGCTGTCTATGGAACCTTAAAAAAATCAATGACCTCCTTGGGAGTATGTCTAGTAGGGGAATCTCTGGGTCAAAGGCTATGGATATTTTAGTCACTTTATCTGTATGATTCCATATATACAAATATACACATATGCACATATACATCTGTCTGTCTGTCTATTTATCTATCTCTCAGCACTTTTTGTGGTGGTAAAAAAGCAAAAGAAAAGTAAATGCCCATCAATTAAGGAATGATTAAACAAGGTATAGCACAAGAATGTAACCTAACATTGTTATGCTATAAGAAACAACAAATATGATAAATATAGAGAAGCATGGACTTACAGAACTAATGCAAAGCAAATCAAACAGAACCAGGAAAATCATATACATGATGACTACAAGGAACATATATATGGAACTATACATGGAACTGTATACATGATGA
>NW_020954576.1:46407383-46412536 GCF_900497805.2 Vombatus ursinus
TATACATGATGACTGCAAGGAACATATATATGGAACTATACATGGAAAGAACAAAAACTGCAAAACAGTAAAAAAAATAATGATGTGAAATTATATAGAACATGGCCAGTCCAAATGGAGAGATATGAAAAGATACTTTGCCTCATCCCTTTGCAGGGGTGTGTATGTGTGTGTGTGTGGGAAGTCCATGGATGTGGAACATTGCATAGAACACCATTATTTTTTATATGTTGATTGATTTTGCTGATTTTTTTTCTTCTCTTCTCTCTCTTTTTCTTCTAAAAAATTATTTGTTGTAAGAAATGGCTATCTGGGAGGAGGGAAGGGGACAGAGGAAAAATCTAGGTGATGTAAAAACAAAAAGATAATAATAAGAGTAAAGTATAGGTACGTTACATATTGGTTAATGTACATTAAGTACATTAAGTAGTACTTTAAGGTTTGCAAATCATGTTACAAATATTTTATCCTCACAACAACTCTATGGTGTAGATCAGGGGTGGGGAACCTCTAGGTCCTCAAGTGCAGCCCTTTGATTTAATCCAAACTTTACAGAACAAATCCCCTTAATAAAAGGATTTGTTGGGTTTTTTTGGCTTCCAGCTCATGGTGGTGAAGGTGCAACTTCTTTCAGTCGTCCTGAATCTGGGTTCATCCGACACCAGCAGCCACCCTGCAGCATCCAGGCCAAGCTTCCACCTTTGTCGCCGCCATGCCTCCCAAGTTTGACCCTAATGAAATTAAAGTCGTGTTTTTAAGGTGCACTGGTGGTGAAGTTAGTGCCACATCAGCTCTGGCCCCCAAAATTGGTCCCTTGGGTTTGTCTCCCAAAAAGGTTGGTGACGACATTGCCAAGGCAACTGGTGACTGGAAAGGGCTAAGGATTACAGCGAAACTTACCATTCAGAACAGACAGGCCCAGATTGAGGTTGTTCCTTCTGCCTCAGCCTTGATCATCAAAGCCCTAAAGGAACCTCCTTGGGACAGAAAGAAGCAGAAAAATATTAAACACAATGGAAACATCACTTTTGATGAGATTGTCAGCATTGCTCGACAGATGAGGCACCGATCCTTGGCAAGAGACCTTTCTGGAACCATTAAAGAGATACTTGGAACAGCCCAGTCTGTGGGCTGCAACATTGATGGCAGGCATCCTCATGATATCATTGATGACATCAATAGTAGTGCTGTAGAATGTCCAGCAAATTAAAATCTACAAAGGAGACTTGCAATAAATTAACATTTGACAAAGAAAAAAAAAAGATTTGTTCTATTAAACTTGGACTCAGTCAAAAGGCCGCGCCCAAGGACCTAGAAGGCCACATGTGTATTTTGTGAGTATATGCCCATGTGGGGGGGGCAGGACCCTCTACAACTGAACCTTGAGACACAAGCCTTGAAGTTGATTGTGCAGCCCGTATTTTGTTTAGATGGGCTGAGGTGAGGACCACATGGTGGGCTTTAAGTATTAAAATCCCCTGATGTTATTTCATGAATTTTTTGTTTGTTTGTTTTACTATATGCAGTCTTTCTTATCTCGTAGATTCAACTCTGGTTACCTTAATTCAGCACATATTTCCTTCTTTTGAGGTTTTTAAGTGGGAGAGATATGTAGAAAACAAATACATAGCCTCATTCCAGTCATGTCATAACTGATATGTGCATAATGCTTAAAGTCTGGAAAACACTTGATAAACATTACCTCATTTAATTCACACAACAACCCTGGGAAGTAAGCACTATGATTATTTTGCAGATGAGGACACTGAAGCTCAGAGAGATTAAGTGATTTACCCAAGATCGCACAGCTAGTTAGTGTCAGAGGTGGGATCTGAATTCCATTCTTCCTGATACTAAATCCAGTGCTCTTAGCACCATATCACCTTGCCCTTGGAGGGAAGAGAATGTGTCAAGAAGGAAAAGGTGCAAATGTTATGGAGTGGTCAACAAGGATGAAGGCTGAGAAAAAGACAGCTGGATTTGGTAATTCGGAAATCACAGGTAACTTCCCCACTGGTAAACCTTATCCCTGGTCATCTTAAAGAGAGCTATTTCATGAGAGTAATGGGGCCAGAAGCCACGCTGTAAGTGGTGCAAGAGCAATGACAGGGTGAGGAAGGAAGTGGGAGTAGCAAGTAGAGACTACTAATCCAAGAGATTAGCAGTTATGGGCAGTTAGTCAGCTCAGTAACATTTATTCAGCACCTAATATATGCCGAGCACTGAGGATGTAAAGAAAGGCAAAACAAAACAAAAACAAGATAATCTTTGCTCTTAAGGCACTCATAGTCTAATTGGTGAATACAACATGCAAAAAACCTATGTACAAACAAGATTGTTGTTGTTCAGTCATTTTTCAGTCATGTCTGA
Source organism: Vombatus ursinus (assembly GCF_900497805.2). Lineage (NCBI taxonomy): Eukaryota > Metazoa > Chordata > Mammalia > Diprotodontia > Vombatidae > Vombatus > Vombatus ursinus. Next base: position 46,409,754 of record NW_020954576.1, read on the forward strand.
CTCTTTGTGACTCCATTGGGGTTTTCTTGGCAAAGATACTAGACTGGTTTGCCACTTCCTTTTCCAGTTCATTTTATAGATGAGGAAACTGAGGCAAACAGGGTCAAGTGCTTATTCAAGGTCAAATAGCTATTAAGTGTCTGAGGCCAGATTTGAACTCAGGAAGATGAGTGTTTCTGACTCCAGGCCTGGCACTGCACCACCTGGCTACCCCTAACAAATTTTATACACGCACACACACGCACATATGTATATATACATGCATGCATACATGTATGTGTGCACATATGTGTTATATGTACATATATGTATATGTGTATGATGTGTGCATCTATACGTGCATGTATAAATATGTATATTTGTACATGCATATATGTGTGTGTATATATACACATGTACATGTTTGTATGGATTTAGATAGAACTACATATAGAGTTCTCTCCATATATTTCTATCTATCTGTTTATTTTATAAGTTAGAGGTAATCTCAGATGGAAAGTATTAAGATGAAAGAGGATGGGATGGTAATATGAGGTGGCAGAAGTCTGGAAAGTTTTTCTTTCTATTTTAGAACGGAGAAGGCTTGAGCATTCTTAAAGGTTAAAGGAAAGGAACCAAGGAAGAGTGAGAGATTGAAGTTGCAAGAGAGAGGTTAAAGCAATATCTTAAAGGAGGTGGGAGTAAGAATGTAGGTGGAAGAGTTAGCTTGGAAAGGAGGAGGGACATCTGGGAGACAGAAGGAAAGGAGAAGAGGTTCTGAAGCGAAGAAAAGAGAAGTTGAGGGAGCTCCTATCTTCTCAGTAAATATTCATCTTTCATTTTCAAAAAGGACCAATGACATCATGGTGATGTCTTGACTTGTGCTGTGATTGGATTTAAGTGAGGCAGAGTTGTGCAAAATTATCAGCCTCACTTTTTTCTTGAGTCATCCAAGTCCAGTGGCAGGACAAAAATCAAGAAGACTGGTAATGGCCCAGGATGTAGTTGATAACTTGGCATCTTTGGTGCCTGACCAAGCTCTAAGTGCTCCATTGTGCCCATTTCAGCCACCTTCATGGTCATTTGAATAAATTGTTTTCATTCACCCACTCTACCAGGGAAAGTTTTCACATGCTTGGAGTAGACATACCCCTAACTCACCAATGTGTCTGAGGCCTGTTGGCTACCCTCAACCTGGTTTAGCCCATCTGCAAAGATGGCTTACCAGTATGTGACCACTCCATGTGTTACAGCTTCTTGGAGCTAGAGATGAGAGTTAGGTGAAGGTGGCCACCAAAGGTAGATGAGTAGCCCTGAAGGGAGCTCAACAAGCCCTCATGTCAGAGGAGCTAGTCCTCTCTGAACACCCCATATACCCCAAGGGAGATGTATTCCACTACTAAGAGTAAGTAGTATACATGGAGGGATGAGGAAAAATGTAGATTGGGGGATTGAAGAGAGACAAAGTTTTCAAATAAATAGTTGTGGGAAATGTGAAAGGGAGTCATGAAGAAGAATAAAAGGATTTCGTGACAGTACAAAAGCCCAGCTATGATTAGACACCTCTCATTTATTCAATGTCCATCATTTTTCATTTATAATTGGGCTCAGCTTTGCAGGATAAATTATTTTGGGTTGTAATCCTTTGCTTTTTGAATATCCTATTCCATTCTTTTATCTTATTTTCATGGCTGAAGTAATCTAGATAGATAGACTGTATATATTAGACACATATATTCCAGTCTGGCATGGGTAGCTATATATGTGTGTATGTATAGATGTATAAATATGTTTATGTATATATGTACATATAATATACATACAGGCATCGATATAGATGTATTTAATATAGGTGTAGATGTCGATACAGATAGATATAAATGTAGATATAGATTTGGATTTTCTGGGTCTCTCTATCTCCCCCAGACTGGAAGAACAACAGGAGCTGCCACTCATGGGTGGGGCCCTACTGCTGATTCATACAGAGCTCTGATTCACTTCATCTCCAACCTGGACCAGTTCTCCCCATCTTATAGAGCTTGGTGCTCCCCACTCCCTTGCTCCCATGGGTTCACTGTATTGGTGCCAGACTCAGTGTGGACATCTGATTGCCTTTAGCCTTGCTATAGCCCAGAACTCCCAAGCTCAAACAATCCACCAACCTCAGTTTCCACAGTAGCAGGGACTCCAGACATGCACCACCCATTGATACTATAAATTTATATTAAAGCCAATCAGTCTCATTATAGGACTTTTTCTAAGCATTTCTCATGGGAATAGGAGCTGAGAAAGCATATGCCAGCTAGCTAAGGCTAGGGTTGGTTAGGGGATGGTACCGAGGAAACTCAAGGGAAATGAGAAATTCTAGGATGCTAGTGAGACCACTGTTCGACCCCTGGGGTCCCGGCAAGAGATGGAGGCAAGTGAAGCCAGCTTGGAGCTGATGAATTGGGAGCAAGGAATTGGAGGTCTTGACAGCAGTCAGTACAAGTGAAAGAATGGGAGAGGTTGATGGTGTGGAGGTTGTTGTTAGGGGAGGGAATTTCATAATTCTAGGTGTTGGAAGTAGAGCAGCTCCAAGAGATGATGAATTTAAAGATGTGGGCATGACACTGGACAGCTAATGTGGAGTGGAGGTCGAGATCATAGGTGTTGAATATTGGAGTGTTAGAAGTATTATTAACATGAATATTGTAGTCATTGTGGATAATGGCACAGGGTTTTCCCTTGGGAGTTAAGTCATTTGCAGCAGGGAAAAAGAAGAAGAAGAAGAAGAAGAAGAAGAAGAAGAAGAAGAAGAAGAA
>NW_020954576.1:46412546-46431751 GCF_900497805.2 Vombatus ursinus
GAAGAAGAAGAAGAAGAAGAAGAAGAAGAAGAAGAAGAAGAAGAAGAAAGAAGAAGAAGAAAAACTGACATAAGATTGTAGACCTAGAGATGGAAAGGACCTTTGAGGTCATCTAGTCCAATACCCTCATTTAACATTTGAGTAAGGAGAGACTCAGAAAGGTGAAGCATCTTACCCAAAGTCACACAATTGGCAGAGCTAGGATTTGAACCCTATAGAGGTAGATGCTATTATTATCATCTCATTCCACAGGCAAATGGAAGTTAAGGGACTTGCCCAGGGTCACACAGCAAGGAAGTGTTTGAGGCAGTATTTAAATTCAGTTTTTATTGACTCCATGCACAGGTCCTCAGTGCAAATCCAATATTCTTTCTGTTGCATCATACTACCTCCCAGTCTATATGGTACTTTAAGGCTTATAAAGCACTTTACATACATTATCTCTTTGATCCTCACAACAGCTCCACTTGGCAGGAGCTATTATTTCTATTTTGTAGATAGGAAAACTGAGACTGAGAGAGGTTAAATGACTTATCCCAGAGTTACAAAACTGTTAAATCTGAGGCAGGTCTTCTGGGTTCCAAGATTATTCTATGCGATCTCAAGAGAGTTTGGACCAATGATCCCTGTTTTGTTTTTATTATTTATAAAAGGAAATACATATCCTTTTCTCTGTGCTCCAGAGACTTCTTTTTTTCCTTTATGTTCTTCTCCATGTTTCTATAATTTTCTCTGCCTTCTCCTGTGTCTCTGCTCCTATTCTCTGTTTCTGTATTCCTGTCTATCTGCTACTGTTTCCACATCTAACTGTTCTCTCTAGCTCCCTTGAGCTACCTTTTGCCACCTGTATTTTACCCTTTTCCTCAATTTTTTGGCTTCCATGGATGCTAAGTAGCATCTTTTAACATTTTTCTGGAAAAGTATGGCTGCCTTAGCAATAAGCCCCTTCCTTAAAGCTAGTGCCTTTCTTGTGATAATTAAACTAATTTGTCCTCATCCCTGACACCTTTACTTGCTTTCTATGAATACAGGAACTGATCTCTAAGTTCCTACAATCTCATGAAGAAGGTGATGTTATTATCATTCCCATTTCATGGATGAGAACACTGAGGCAGAAAGAGGTCAAGTGACTCGCTCAATCACATTAGCTGTGGAGTACTTAGAGCTTGGTCAGACATGGAAAATGTCAAGGTCATCCACTGCCTCCCAGGTCATTGCAAGTCATCCTGATTTTTGTCTTGCCACTGGATTTTGGTGACTCTGGAAGACAGAGAGAGGCTGATGACTTTACACAGCTCTGTCTCACTTCAATCCAATTCCACAAGCAAGTCTGGACACCAATCCATGATGTCATTGGTCCTTTTCAAGAACAAAGGATAGGCAACAACAACAACGACGACAAGCTAGTCTGAGACAGGATTTGAACTCAAGTTTTCTTGAACCCCAAGTCCAACACTCCAGCCACCGTGCCACCTGCCCATCAAGCTTCATCAACGTACTCCAGTATACTGCTCTTTCTCCTGCTGGGCTCTCCAGCCTTTTTACTATCCACCCCATCAATCATTCTTGCCTCCTCTCTTTGCTCATGCTGTTCCTCCTTTGAGAGATGTCTTCCCCCTTCCTCTTCTTCTTTTTTGTTTAAATTAATTTATTTTGATTTATCAACAATCACTTCTAAATGTTTTTGAGTTTAACATTTTTCTCCCCCTCCCTCCCAACCTCCCCAAGATCTGATACAGGCTACACATATACATTCCTATTAAACATACTTTCACATTAGTCATGTTGTAAGAATTAGAACCAATACCTTCCTCTTCTTCTAGCTCAAATGTTACCCATCCAAGGCTCAGATCAAGTCCCTGAGTGCCACACTTACCTCTCACTTCTCTGAATTGCTATTTCACTTTATTGTCTTACTCATCTCAATGCTTGATTATACACGTAGACTTTTCTTGTCAGATAATTGCTCCATATGCTCATATTTTTAACTAGACTATAAGCTCCAGAGGGTAGGGTCGATGTCTTACTCTTCTTGGTAGCCTCTGTCGTGCCCGATGTCTAGCACAGTGCTGGGAACACAGTTCAGTACTCAGGAAACACAGATAGAATGGAACGCAGGGTCACAGATGGAGAGCTGAGAGGGATGTGAGAGGCCATCTAATTCAACCCCTTCTTTCTGGCAGACAAGAGAACAGAAAGCACAGAAAGGGTCATTTGCCATCAGTCACACAGACAGCAGTGGCCACATCTGGGATTCCCATCTTGGCCTTCTGACTTCGAATTCACTGCTTTCCATTATACCACTGAATATAGTCAGCCTTGAATGAAGCTGAGCTGGAGAGATGGCTCTGTCCCACAAGACAGAGTTCGAAGAGATCATCGCATTTTTAGAGATATAAGAGGACTTTTGTGTTACTCCTGCGCAGTCATTCAGTCATGTCTGAATTCATGATCCCATGGATTATGTCCACAAGGTTTTCTTGGCAAAGATACTGGAGTGGTTTGCCATTTTCTTCCCCAGTGTGTCTCCATTTTACAGATGAGGAACTAAGACAAACAGGGGTTAAGTGACTCTATAAATAACATCTCATTTGATCCTCACAACAGTCCTATGAAATGAAATGGGACTATTATGGTCCCAATTTTACAGAATAGACAGACCACGGTTAAGTGACTTGCCCAGGGCCACACAACTAGTAAGTGTCTGAGGTCAAATTTGAACGCAGGTCTTCCTGATTCCAAGCCCAGTCCTCTATCTACTGCACCACCTAGCTACCCATAAGGGGACTTACAGATCATCCATTGTAACTCCCTCATTTTACAGAAAAGGAAGCGAGGCCCAGAGTAATTAAGTGATTTAAATGTCCAAGGTCACATAGGTGGTAAGTAGGGGATTTGAATCTAGGTTTTTGATTCTAAATTCCATGCTTTTCCTACTGTACCATGGCCTGAACATTCTACAAATTAGACCCAAAGTATGATTGCTAGAAAGGTTATCCTGGGAGCCTGGGGATGGGATTCTTGTTTCCTGGGGTCACATTAGGGCCTCACACATTCCATTCTCACACAGTTGTAAAAGCTGGGTTTGGGTGGAGTTGGAGGGAAAAAAAGCCTCAACCACCACCCTTCTTGTGTGGTTGTCTAAGCCCCAAACTGGTTTGAACTTGTCATCTCAGAGCCCAGCAATATTTCCAACCCTGCCCAACTCTGAGAGCAGCCAGCCCAGCCCACATTCCTGAGCTGACAGTCACCCTGACCATTGTTCTTGGGAGGGAAGGGAGAAAAGAGGATGGGGGGGAGCAGCCCTTTCCCCTTCACTCTAGGCTGATAACTACTTAATGTCCTCATTTGTGTGACCATTTGTCATTACCTTCTTCTGTTTTCTGGCTCTTGGCAGGATTTGGGGGTCGTGTACCAGGGGTAGGAGCTAAGGACTACGAATGAGAAGTTCACAGATTGGAGGCAGGGGAAGGTGTTAGGCATTAAGGAATCACCAGCCTAGGAGTTCTGGGTCTGCCCACTTCAGATTCAGATGGCCGAGCTTTGTGAGGTCCCCAGACATCCATCATCCCAGGAGCTGAGGGAATCTATCTTGTTCTACAACCAAGCAGAGGCCAAGGAGAGAATGAGGATTGATCAAAAGAACTGGAGATGGTTAGCTCGGAGAAATGAAAACTTTAGGTAGCCATGACAGTGGCTGTCAAATACTTGAAGGGCTGTCATGTGGAAGAGGGAATACCATTGTTTTGCTTGGCATCACAAGCTCTACTTAGCAGAGGCCTAAGGGACCATAGAAGGGAATCTTAAAAGTGACCCAAAGAGACTCAATAGGACATATCTACTGAGGAATCATAAAAGAGAGGTTCAGTTGAGTCTCCCCAGTGAATGTCTTTCATCAAGTCCAAGCTCCTCATTTTGTTGAGGTAAACAGAGGTTAAGTGACTTGCCCAAGGTCATACAGACAGGAAGTGACTTAGGCTGAATTTGAATTCAGATTTTCCTGATTCCAGGACCAGGGCTCTATACACAATAATGCCTAGTTGGAATTACTATACTCTATGTATAGTATAGATTGTCTTCCCCTAATTCAATGTAAATTTCTTTAGGGCAATGATTTTTGTGTATGTCTTTTTTTTTTTTGGCTAGGCAATGGGGTTGTGACTAGCTCAGAGTCACACAGTGAGTAAGTGTCAAGTCAGGTTCGAACTCAGGTCCTCCTGATTGCAGGGCCAGTGCTCTATCCACTGCACCACCTAGCTGCCCCTGTGTATGTCTTTTGTAAAACAGACATTTTGGGTCCCTAGTACTTGGTATAGATCCTAGGGCATAGTAGGTGCTTAATAAATATTGGCTGATTGACTGCTTTCAAATCCTGTCTATTTATTTATTTAGGCAACTAGGGTTAAGTGACTTGTCCAGGGTCACACATCTAGTTAAGTGTCAAGTGTTTGGTCTGAGGCTGAATTTGAACTCAGGTCCTCCTGACTTAAGAGACGGTGCTCTACCCACTGTGCCACCTACCTGCCCCTGCTTTCAAATTCTGAAGGAATCGTGAATCTGTGAAGCTGGGAAATGCTTGTATTTTGTACTTGAGGTTGAGTTCAGGTATGACTCTGTTACCTAGAAATATAGAATCTTCAACCTTTTTTTATTAATAAATTTATTTATTTTTAGTTTTCAACATTTACTTCCACAAGACTTTGAGTTCCAAATTTTCACCCCATCTCACCTCTCCACCCCTCCCAAGATGGCATGCATTCTGAATACCCCTTCCCCTAGTCTGCCTTCCCTTCTATCTCCCCCTCCTTCTCTTAACCCCTTCCCCTTCTATTCTCCTGTAGGGCAGGATAGATTTTTGTACCCCATTTCCTGTATTTATTATTTCCCAGTTGCATGTGAAAACATTTTTTTTAAACAAGTGTTTTTAAAACTTTGGGTTCCAAATTTTCTCCTTACCTCCCTCCCCACCCACCCTCATTAAAAAGGCAAGCAACTCAATATAGGTTATACATGTGCAGTTTTGCAAAACACTTCCATAGTAGACATGCTGTGAAAAACTAACTCTATTTCCCTTAATCCTATCCTGCCCCCCCATTTATTCTATTCTTTCTTTTGACCCTGTCCCTCCTCATAAGTATTTGCTTCTGATTACCCCCTTTCCCAATCTGCCCTCCTCTCTATCATCCCCCTACTCTCTTGTCCCCTTCCCCCCCCCCCCCATTTTCCTGTAGGGTAAGACAGATTTCCATACCCAATTGAGTATGTATGTTATTCCCTCCTTAAGTCAAATTCTATGAGAATAAGATTCACTCATTCCCTCTTACCTTCCCCGTTTCCCCTCCACTGTAAGAGTCTTTTCTTTTCTGTTTTTTTGTGAGATAATTTACCCCATTCTACCTCTCCCTTTCTCCTTCCCCTAGTATAATCCTCTCTCATCCCTTAATTTTATTCTCCAGATACGACCCCTTCATCTTCACCCTGTGCCCTCTGTCTGTCTGTCTATCTATCTATCTATCTATCTATCTATCTATCTATACATACATATAATTTTTTCCCTCCAACTACGCTAATACTGACAAAGGTCTTATGAGTTACAAATATCATCTTTCCATACAGGAATGAAAACAGTTCAACCTTAAAAAGTCTCTTATGATTTTCTCTTTCCTGCTTACCTCTTCATGTTCCACTTGAGTCTTGTATTTGAAAGTCAGACTTTCTATTCAGCTCTGGTCTTTTCATCAAGAATGCTTGAAAGTCCTCTATTTCACTGAATAATCATTTTTTCCCCTGCAGGATTATACTCAGTTTTCCTGGGTAGGTGATTTTTGGTTGCAATCTTATCTCCTTTGCCCTCTGGAATATTATATTCCATACCCTGCAGGCCCTTAATGTAGAAGCAGCTAAATCTTGGGTTATCCTGATTGTGTTTCCACAATACTTGAATTGTTTCTTTCTGGCTGCTTGTAATGTTTTCTCCTTGACCTGGGAACTCCGCAATTTGTCTACAATATTCCTAGGAGTTTTCCTTTGGGGATCTCTTTCAGGAGGAGATTGGTGGATTCTTTCAATTTCTATTTGCCCTCTGCTTCTAAAATATCAGGGCAGTTTTCCTTGATTATTTCTTGAAAGATGATGTCTACGCTCTTTTTTTGATCATGGCTTTCAGATAGTCCAATAATTTTTAAATTCTCTCTCCTGGATCTATTTTCCAGGTCAGTTGTTTTTCCAATGAGATATTTCACATTGTTTTCTAATTTTTCATTCTTTTGGATTTGTCTTACAGTGTCTTGATTTCTCATAAAGTCACTAGCTTCCAATTGCTCTATTCTAATTTTCAAGGAAGTATTTTCTTCAGTAATCTTTTGGACTTCCTTTTCCATTTGGCCAATTTTGCTTTTTTAGGGCATTCTTCTCCTCATTGGCTTTTTGGACCTCTTTTGCCATTTGGATTAGGCTATTTTTTAAGGTGCTACTTTCTTCAATATTTTTTAGGGTCTCCTTTAGAAAGCTGTTGACTTGTTTTTCATGATTTTCTTGCATCACTCTCATTTCTCTTCCTGGTTTTTCCTCTCCTTCTCTTACTTGCTTTTCAAAATCCCCTTTGAGCTCTTCCAAGGTCTGGGACTGATTCATATTTTTCTTGGAGGCTTTGGATGTAGGAGCTTTGACTTTGTTGTCTTCTTCTGGTTGTATGTTTTGATCTTCTTTGTCACCAAAGTAAGATAATATAGTCTGACTCTTTTTGTGCTGCTTACTCATGACCCCAGCTAATTACTTGAGTTTTAAACTCTTTGTTAAAGTAAGAGTCTGCTTCCAATGAGGAGAATGTACTGTCCCAAGCTTTGGGGGTTTTGTACAGCTGTTTTCAGAGCCACTTCTAGGGACCTGTAAATTTTCAATTCTTCCAAGGTGGTATGATAAGGGGCGAGGTGTTTCTTCTCTACCGCCACAACAAGCTCCACCATGCCAACACTCCTCCTGGCCCCTCAGAACTGTGACCCAGATCCAAGCACGGGCAAAGCAAGAGATTCCTGCCTCAGCACTGGCAAAGAGATTCCTGCAATCCTCTTCTGATCAGCCACTCAATTCCCCCTCAGTCTGTGGGCCAGAATCGCAGGAGGCAGTCACTGCCCTGGGCCCGCTCGGGACTTGCAGCTGAGACCTAGCTCCTCTCTCACCACAGCCACAGACTTTTCCCACTGACCCTCCAAGTTGTCTTTGGTGTTTGTGGATCGAGAAGTCTGGAAACTGCCACAGCTGCCCACAATTCAGCCCTCTGAGGTCTGCTCTAGGGTCGCTGTGGCCTGCATGCCCATGACAAACTGCGCTCCTCTCCCTGCCCAGAGCAATATACCTTTCTGATCAGCCATCCAGGTTGTCTTGGACTGGAAATTTGTTTCACTCTGTCTTTTTGTGGGTTCTGCTGCTTTAGAATTTGTTTTTTATAGGTATTTGGAGGGGTTTGGGGGAGAGTTCAAGCAAGTCACTGCTTTTCCTCCGCCATCTTGGCTCTGTCTCTGGGCTTCGAATCTTCAACCTTTAAAGAAGCTATCAAGTGATTTTCCTTCTTTAAATTTCCCTGGTGCTATTGTTTCAGGACAGAATCTGATTAGAAGTAAAGAGGCATTGTGGGGCTTGGCATTCAAGGAAGCGATTAACTTTACTGAGATACAAAGTATTGACTCAAGCAGCAATAGAAAGATACATAATGAACACAGCATCCCCATCTTCATTCTGTTAGGTTCCAGGTGCCATTATATTCCTCAGGCTGATCATAAATGGTTACCATCCCGATCTCATGATAGCTTACCCAAAGGGCCTTCCCCCACTCCCAACTTTATATCATTTTCCTTAGCTAAGACAGCTTCTTACTGGCTGGTGCTAGTTGGGATGTGTTTTTGTCTAAATGAGCCATTTTATAATCTGTGATCCTCTCCATTCTTTGTTCAGTCATGAACTCTTCCTCACCCAAAAAGTAATTTCTTCTTTGTTCCTCTAATTTGTTTATGTTACATTTTATGTCTAAGTCCCTATATCCATCCATTTGGAGTTTATTTTACTATGTGGTGTGAAGTGTTGGTATATACCCAATTTCTGCCAAACTGCTTTCTACATTTCCCAGAAATTTTTGTGAAATTGTGAATTCTTACCTCAGTAACTGGTGTCTTTGGGTTTCTCAAATAGCATTATGTTGTTTGTTTAATTCTTGTGTTGTGCACCTGATCTGTTCTACTGATCAACTTCTCTGTTTTTTAACCAGTTCCAAATCATTTTACTAATTACTACTTTGTAGTATAGTTTGAGATTGGTAATAATCAATCCCCTTCCTTGCTGCTTTTTCATTATTATCCTTGAGATTCTTGACCTTTTGTTTTTCCAGAAGAAATTATATTTAATGAAACATAAGTATTATGAAAACAAAATTACACAAAATTGTATAAATTACAGATAATCAGTTTGGCTGTCAATTCTCACTAAATATTCTATACTTAGAGATAAATTTTGAATGCAAGCACAACAGGGTCATATGGGCAATCAGTTTATTTGTATTGATTGCACTATTGCCAACTTTGAAAAGAGATTAAATATTAAGGTTTACATTTTTCAACTAATAAATACTTTAAAACTCATTTGGTTTTTATTTCAAGGTATTTTTATTAAAAATACATTGGGCTATTTTCTAATTCTGGAGGCTTTGTCTCCAAATGCTTAGAAAACTTTACTGGCTCCATGCTTTTGCTGTACAAAACATTTTGTGGTCTGGGTAAATCTCCTCTGACCTTGATCAAATAATGAACCAGTTGGTACTTTGCTGCCGATAATACCTAATCTGTTCTTCTTTTCTGGCAGATAATCAAGTTGATTCATTGTTATTTTTGTGAATACATCAAGAAAGAACCCTTGCATTTTTCTTTATACATTTAAAAATAACACACACACATATATGTACATATGCATGTGTATATAAATATGCATACATTTACATATATACACATGTATATATGCATGTGTATATAAATATGCATATATTTACATGTATACACACACACACACACACACACATATAACACTACATTATGGTCTAGACAGATCTCTGATCCTGACCAAATAATGAACCTATTGGTGCTTTGTGGCTGATAACAACTGCAAGAGCCCCTCATGGGAGAGGACACTCTTTAGGCTGCAGGCATATCCTGGGAAAATCTTTTAAACAAAGCTTGGGAAAAGTTACTCAATGTACAAAGTAGATATTAGGTAAAGAACAATTATATCCTCCATGACAAAAGGAATGCTTGTAACAGAAAAGACTCATAAGTGTGTGTTAACAATTAATTAAAACATAAAACAGTAGCCCATCATATTTATCATGCTCTCCCAGGAAGTAAAAATAACTTTGGGTTCCTGGAACTGATATTTCACTTTCTTTGACTTGCTTGCCTGAGAAACTGTTATGGTTCAGGTCTCCTGGTCTGTCAGGAAATGCCTTTGGCTTTCTTGAGCCTTTCATCTGTAGCAACTTCCTGGCAAGAATTTTCTTCTTTGAGAGGTGGTGCAGTCACAAATAACACTTCCATCTTGGCCCTGGCCCTGGCCCAAGAACTCCTGACCTCCTCACTGTTGTGAGGTTATTGCCATTGTTGGAAATTTCCATTTCTCAGGTTCACTGTTTGGTGACCTGGGCTCAGTGAAAGAAATATTCCAGAAGAATCAGTCAGGGACTTGATGTCCAGTCTCAGTATCACCTAGACAAGCACCTGTTCTTGCTGCCATGTGTATGTAATTGCTATTGCTGCTGAGGAGAAGGGGGAGGAGAGAGAAATCCCCTTCTCTCCCCCTCTCTGTTGGAAGTCCAAGAGAGAGGATGTCTGAATCCTAAGTGATGTGTTCAAAAGGGAGGGGGATTGGAACTTTTCTACAACTTTTATAACCTACTGAAGAATAGTTCCTGGATCAATTGTCAATCATCTTTGACATAATCCCCTGTAGTCACAGGGACCAAAGAACCAATCAGGAGCCAGTGGTGATCCTTAAAAGGGGCCAGAGCACACATCTCACTGGAAGGGGCCAAAGGACATGCCTAGCTCCTTGGAAGTGCTCTGCTCTAACCACTGATAACCTGCATTCATTATGTCCATACTGAAGAGCTCTATGGTTTATACCTTGCTAATATCAATCCCTATATAAGCTACATAAGACTATAAGCTCTGCTACTAAAGAAAAAAGAGGCATTCCTACAGACAGCATGATCCTCTAGAGGGAAAGTCCTGTATATGGAAAAACTGCTGAATCTGGAGTCATGGAACTAGGGTTTGAATCTTGGCTTTGTCACTTATAAGCTATGTGACCTGGGACAAATAATTTCACCTCTCAGCTTTAACTTCCTCATCTGTAAAATGAGAGAATGGACAAAATGACCTCTGAGGTTCCATTTCAACTCTAAATATATGAACCTGTTTGTAGAAGACACTGCACTGATGGCATTAAGCCACTAAATACTATTAGTACTCCAAGATGAAATTCATATCTTCAAAAGAGATTGGCCTAAAAATCAATTGCATTAAGAATACCCATTGATCAGACAGTGATATGCAGTTAGATGGTGTCAAAGAAAAAAATATTAATGCTATAGTCAACAATGAAGGCCAAGTTTTCCAGAAATAATTTTTATTCATTTATCATTGTTTTAAATCCAAGCATTTCTAGCTTAGAAAGAGACATGCCAAATTTAGTCTCATATCTTACTCTCATGTATTTCTCTAACACAAGATGTTTTTGAAGTAGCATTTATAGGAATCTTGAATGAGGAAAATGTCACAATATGATAACACATAGCTATATAACTCAGCATAAGGTAAAAGTTAATATTTTACTTCATCAATCCAGAACAATAGTCACTGAAATTTCAGGGATACCCTGGGAGAATACATTTCCTACTGCCATTCAATTCCCTTCTAGCTAAGTAATACTGCTGTGCTGTAATTAAAGAGACCTCCTTGGAACTCCCAGGGTTCTTAACTTTTTTTGTGTTATGTACCCCTTTGGCAGGCTGATGGACCTTTTCTCAGAATAAGATTTTAAGTAGATAAATATGCATAGAATTACAAAGAAAATGAATTATATTGAACTAGTTATCAAAATATATACTTTTTAAAAGTTCATGAACCTCTGTCCTTAAGAAACTCTGTCCAGGTTAAAAATCCCTATTGTTATTCCCTTTATGGCATTGGGAAACAGGTTACTCCTCTTAGGAGCGTCAATTGAGGGCCCCTTGCCATTGTCTGGTTACCAAGGAGGAGTTCTTCCTGGACTATCTAGAGAGAGGGGAGCAGGATATTGTTTTGTAGTTTATAGGGAAAGACTGATAAAGTTTCTCTTTCATGTTAGGCCAGTGACTCCATACTAGGATACTTCTGAAATGCCTTCTTAATATTTCTAAAAATGGGAGTGGAGGGAATTTGTAGGTGAAAGAGTTTTTCTGCTTCAACAATGGGCAATCCGTTGAGTTAGTCCAGCAGTACCCTTACCCTTGAGAGGCCCTAAAAGTGAACAATAAGATGGACACACAATTGGATAAGAAGAAGGGAGTGGACTAAATTGCTTCTTGAAAAAATGCTTGGCAGTATCAGGAATTTAGAACTGCTCCCTGTTACAAAATTCCATTTTTAAAAATACCAATGTTCTCCCAACAAATTTTATTGGCTACAATTAATGGAACACCATAATTACTAAAGCATCTAAGATGCAAATGACCCAAAGCTTAATGGAGGGACACGTGATGGACATAATTGGACTGTGTCACATTGCTAATGATATCTTTTATGCCTCTCTTTTACCCTTGCCAAATTGTCTTATATTATCCTTATTTATCTATGTATAAGTCCCATTCTGCCCAACATATTATGTACTTTTTGAGGGTAGAATGTACTCTTTCCCACTTTTGTAAAATGAGTACCTAGGACAATACCTGGCATATTTGATAAATATCTTTTCAGTGAAGTGGAATGGAATTTCTTCGCTGAATTTCTAAAGCATTAAAGTCTGTCCCTTTACCCCATCACTTCTCTTAGCCTGTCTAGCTTTATTATTTCACTTTTCCATGAAAATACATAATGATGTCCCCAACTAGAGGAGAAACCCCATGAGGGTGGGAAGCATGTCTTCCATTTCTATTCTGTGCTCCTCCAAACCTAGCACATAGAACAATGCATGCCTAGTAATGAATGAATGAATTAATGAATGAATGAATCAGTGGAGATGCTATACTTCCATTTCCTGCCTCACAGAATTTTGAGAAAGCACTTTGCAAACCTTAAGGAACTATAGAAATGTGAGTTCCTATTATTATTATTATTATTGTCATATTCCCCCTGAGGTCTTGAGTACCTCTGAACTACTGGTGGTTCTAATTAGAGTTAGAATCAAAGCACTATTCCTCATTGATTTAGAGCTAGAAGGAACCCCAGAAGTCATCTAGTTCAAACCCCACATTTTACAGATAAGGAAACTAAGACCCAGAAAAGGTAATTGATTTAACTAGACACATTTAATTATGTGCATAGGTAATGCGTGATAGACCCAGGATTTGAACAAGATGGAGAGCATGCTTCAGTGGAAAGAATGATGAATTAGACATCATAAGACCTGAGTTCAAATTTTGGCTTTGCTTACTATCTGTGTGACTCCAGGTGAGTCAGTTAACCTTCTTGGGCCTCAGCTCCTCACCTGTGAAATGATAAGGTTGGACCTAATGATCTTTTAGGTCCCTTCGAGCTTGAAATCTCTGCTTCTATGATGAAGACCAGCCTGACTGAATGTGGCTGGTGAGATGTTTCACTAAGCAGAACTGAAGAGGAATGGAGTTGGGGTGGGGTGGGGGCTGGACTGCAGTCTCCCCAACCATCTGTGTGGGGGAGGCAAAGACAGGAGCCAGAAGCAGTGTTCACGACTCTTCTCTCCCCGCCACCCAATGAAAGGGGCTTTCACATTCCACTGGCTGAGAAGACTCATCTCAGCTCAGCAGCAGGAGATGTGGGAATGTGGGAATGAGTAGATGTGAGGGTGGGGTTGGCATCTGGGCTGGGCTGAGCTAGCTTTGGAGTCAGCTATTCTTAGAATGAATACCTGTTAGTTAGCAAGCATTGCCTGCTGAGTAGAGAACTCTACTAGACTCAGGCAGCAGGATGCATAAAAGAGTGAAACTATACTGTGGTCACACAGCCAGTGTCAGAGATGGAATTTAAACAAGGGGTTTTCTGACAGATATCTCTATCCACCACTCTCTCAAGTATAGGTTGAGTTATTGGAGGGGATGGAGAGTGAACAAATGATGGCAGTGGAGTTGACTAATTCTGAGAAGTCTTCCTGAAGGAGGTGAGGTTTGAAATAAATTCCAATCCAATCCAACAAGCATTTATTAAGTGTTGGGCACTGTGCTAAATCAACGGGGATACACAGAAAGGTGAAAATGGTTCCTGCCTTCAAGAAGCCCGCAGTCTAATGGAGGAGACAACATACAGGCAATGATGTACAAGCAAAGTTATATACAGAACAAATTGGAGAGGCACATAGAAGGAAGGCACTAGCGTTAAGGAGGACTGGGAAAGACTTCTTTCAAAAGGTGGAACCTAAGCTGAGACTTACTGGAAGCCAGGAGGCAGAGATGAGAAGGGAGAAAATTTCATATGTGGGGGGCAGCCAGTAAAAATGCAGTCAAGTGATGAAATGTCTTGTTTGAGGAACATCAAGGAAACCAGTGTTACTGGATCACACAGTACATGGAGGGTAGTAAAATTAGGATATAAGAAGACTAGAGAGAAGCCAGACTGTGAAGGACTTTAAAAGCCAAACACTAGATTTTATATTTGATCCTGGTGATAATGGGAGGCCATAGAATTTATTGAATAGGGGAGTATCATGGTTAGAACTATGTTTTAGGAAGATCACTTTGGTAACCAAGTGGAGGATGGACTGGAGAGGGTATTTATTAAGTACCTACCATGTGTAAGGCATTAAGCTGTGGATACAAAAATAGACCTATTTATGAGTATGGAAAGGACCTTAGAGATCTCATCCAGTCCAATTCTCTCATTTGACAGAAGAAGCAGAAAGAGGAAATGACTTGCCCAAAGTTAAACCACTGATTAGTGGCAGAGTCAGTAGAGAATTCTAGGTCTCCTTACTCCCATTCTAATGTCCTTTCTATATTAATGGAATTACAATGTCACATTTATACAGCGTTTTCTTATTATAAAACATTTAATATACTTTTTATCATTTGATCCTTGCAGTAACCATGTGAGGTAGGTAGTACAAATAGTAGTATCTTTGCTTTACAGATGAGTAAACTGAGGCTCAGATAGACCAACAGGAAGAAGTGCAGTAAAACAGAAGGAGCATTGAGCTTGGCACCAGAAGAGCTGGGTTAGCCATGGGCAAATCATTGCATATCCCTCAGGTTCTGTTTTCCTCATCTCTAAAATGAGAATAATGATACTTTTTCCTTTCTACCTCATAGTCTAAAGTGCTCTTTACCTGTGAGTTATTTTTGTTGTTCAAGACCACCCTGCTAGTAAATGGAAGAGGTAGAATCTGCCTGAATTGAGGCCCAATCCTGGTCTGACCTTAAGGAAGTCACCCCTTCTTACAGGGTCTCAGTTTCCTCATATGACACATCGAAGGATTGGACTAGATGATTTTCCAGCTTAAATTTCTCTGAAATCTCTGGACCCAGGTCTCTGACCCTAGTTCCAATGCCCTTTCCACTACCCTGCCTCTTAGTGACAGAGAGGAGGGGATTTGGCATTCAGGTGAGGAGAATGGCTTGAGCAGAGGCAGAGAAGCTGGAATGATCAGGTTTCACATTACAGATGTAATCAAATTGGCTCAACTAGAATGAAGGGCCTGTACCAGGGACTGCTGAAAGATGGGAGAAAGGTGAGTCACTGACTGTGGTAGCACCCTAGTAAGGGAATGGAAGGGTTAGGACAGGTTCCTTCTAGTTAGAGGTAAATAGTATTTAAAAAAATTAAACATTTTTATTTAAAGTTTTGAGTTCCAAATTTTGTCCCACCCTCCCTTCCTCCCCTCCCCTCTCCCTGAGATAGTAAGCAATCAGATATAGGTTATACATGTACAATTATGTAAAACATTCCCATATTAGTCATTTTGTACAAGAAGATTTGAATAAAAGAAAATGAAAGAAACAAAGTGAAAAATAGCATACTTTAGTCTGTATTTAATCAATATCAGTTCTTCTCTAGAGGTGGATAGTATGCTTTCAGCATTAGTCCTTTGGGATTGTCTTGGATCATTGTATGGCTGAGAAAAGCTACGTCATTCACATTTCTTCATCAAACAATATTGCTGTTACTGTGTACAACGTTCTCCTGGTTCTGTTCACCTCACTATGCATCAGTTTATGTAAGTCCCTCTAGGTTTTTCTGAAATCATCCTGCTTGTCATGTCTTACAGCATAATAATATTCCATTATAATAATGTACCACAACTTGTATAGCCATTCCCCAACTGATGGGCATCCCTTTGATTTCCATTTCTTAGCCACCACAAAAAGAGCTGCTATAAATTAATGTTTTTAAAGTAGGTAATTTGTGATGCATTGGAGAAGCAGGGTGCATATGGACTGCCAGGGAGGAGGTGGAGGCAGAGTTAATAATAGGAATACCTGGAATTTCCCTGCCACTCAACCTTCTAAGAGTGGGGGACCCTTTCTCATTTATTCATGATACAATTATTCATGCTCTCTAACCTCCATTTAACATTAGATGCTGTTCTCTCATCCTTTTAGTCGTCTCTCATAGGTTTCTTTTCATGTTCTCTCTATAGAATGTGTCAAACCTTGTCTATTCTCCTCAACCTCCTTCCTCCATGCTCACCAATTGTCTCTCAGAAGATGGCTTTACTTTCTACCTTAATGAGAAGATTATGGCCATTTATGTAGGCTCCCTCACTCCCTTTTCCATCTCTCATTGTATTTATCCAAAATTTCTTTCTTTTCTCTTCCAGTCTCAGAGGAACGGGTGTCCCTCTCACTGACATAAGACTTTTGTTGTAACTCCTCTGTGATGTGCAACATTGCTCCATGGATCTCTTTCTCTCTGTCTGTCTGTCTCTCTCTCTTTCTGTCTGTCTGTCTGTCTCTCTCTCTCACACACACATCTCTCCAATCCCTGTCTGTCTCTTTTCAATCTGTCTTTCTGTTTCTTACTGTCTCTGTATCTGTCCACAATTTCTCTGTTTTTCTTTCTCTCTCCCTGTAATGCCTCTGTCTCTGTTTTTGTCTCTCCAGCATCTCCCTCTTTACCAGCCGTTTCCCATCAGTCTATGCTTAGTTCTACCCCATCCCAAAACCCCCAGTCTATCTATACTTCTAAGCCCAGCTCCAATGCCACTGCTTCCACAAAGCCTTCCTTGATCACAACTAGAAACAATGTCTTCCTCCATTGGTCACCTAGTACTTTGCTCTCTTTCTTTCTCACTAGCAGTCTTCAGAATCTTCCAAGCATCATCTGACAGTTTTTTACCTGGCTGCTGAGCTGGGAATGAGTGTGCATCCAAACATTTGAGTGCATGCCCTTTCTCTCTTCCTTGGTACCTGTTGAATAAGGGATGAAGGAAGGAAACAAGCATTTATTAAGTTCATAACATGTGCCATGTACCGTGCTAAGTACTTTACAAATATTATCTCATTCGATCCTCACAACCACCATAGGAGGTAGATGATATTATGATCCCCATTTCACAGATGAAGGCAGAAGTTAAGTTACTTGCCCAGGGTTACACATTTAACAAGAATCTGAGGCTAGATTTGAACTCAGGTCATCCTGAATCTAGGTCCAGCTCTTTATCCACTGTACTATCTAGCTATTGGGAGTTGCTGGGTAAAGGAAAGGCCACAGGCCCTATTTTTCAACTGGCTGCCATGTGCCAGTAAAAAATAATGCCCCTATTCCTGTTGTTCCCTCTTTCCTTATCTTAGGTAAATGAGTGTGCCGAGATATGAGGACCAAGGTGACCAGTGAGACCGAGAGATCCTTCAAAGCTATCTGAGGTCACACTGACAGCAAGCGTCCCCAGAACCAGTGGGAGCAGCATTTGAGTCCAATGAGGAACCATTCCAGTCATCAGACCAGCAGTGGACTGACCTGTCAGCTGAGAAACTGCATTCCCCAAGGAACTAGCTCTGCGGAACAAAGGAGAGTCTCATCCATCAGGGCCACCACACCCGGAAGAAAAGTTGATGGGGACTCTTAAAGGAGAAAAGGATTCCCCAGGCTAGGAGTCACAAGGTACCCCCTCAGACCCACATATTCCCTACAAGTTGAGCCCATTCTCCCCAGGGACCAAATATTTGCAGAGGGAAGAGTGCACTTCCAATTTGAAGGATGCTTTGTAACTTCTGTCCTTGCTATGGCCTCTTAGTAAATGTCCTGTTGTAGAAACAAATTGATTGATATCAGCTGGTTAATTCATATTGGGAGTAGCACATTGGTTGGGGCTTGTGAGTGATAGTATGAGAAACTCCCAGGCCCTTAGGGTTACCCCTAGATCCCTGAGGAGAGGAGCAGCGAACTATCCTTTGGGAATCTAGCTTGTCAGTGGCAATGGAGATTTGGAAACTGAACCCAAAACACTGATTGGAAATCTTAGTTGTTGTTGTTGTTGTTGTTGTGTTTTTGTTTTTGTTTTGTTTTGTTTTGTTTTGTTTTGCAAGAGTGGAATCTAATACCTTGAGGGAAGAGGAAAATGATTTGGATTATGTTTTGTTTTGTTTTATTTTGTTTTTTTCTGGAGGGAGAACCTGGGTAGGGATCATAGATATGGTTTAATTATTGATAAGTCTTCAAGATTGAACCTGGGTCTGTGTAAATTCAGAGAGCTGATTTCTTGCTGTTCTGGGCCACAGGTAAAATATTTATAGCAATTATGCCAACATATATATAGTTCATATCTTCCTGCAGTGTATCAACTAGTTGATTGTTGAACAAAGAGCTCTCATATGGAGTGCCAAAAATTAAATGTGTATTTCTAGTTGTGAGAGTTTTAGCACCCTCTTCCTTCATTTCCCCCATTCTTCTATCATCACGGAGTGACTGAGAGCAATTTTATATTTTTGTCTGCTTTATGAGTCTAAAAAAATTCAATAACCCCTCCAGAAATTCAATATCTGTTGGCCAACTCTTTGGTGATGAACTTCTACACACTTAGCTAGGTTGTTACAAAACCTGTATTTGAATCCACCTCAGCTTGGAGTACCCATTTTCTTGGCCTGGTATTCAAATACCCAGACTTAGTTCTACAGTGTAACACATGACTGATGGAAGTAGTATATTTATGAAAGTTTATTCACTTATTACATTCTAATTGACATTACTCTCTGAGGCAGTTAGGTGGAACAGTGGCTTGAGGAGTGGACTTAGAGTTAGGGAAGACCTAAGTTCGTAATCTTATCCCAGATACCTACTAACTATGTGGCCTACTTAACTTCTTTAGTCTTAGTTTGATTATCTATAAAATAAGGACAATAATAGAACCTAACTTACAGGGTTATTGAAATGATATGAGATACTATAGGTAAAGCACTTTGCAAACCTTAAAGCATAATGTAAATATTAGACATTATTATATTTTTATATGTAAGCTCTTTAAAAGTAGGAACTCTTTTGCATTTTTAACATATCCTTCTCTGTTTACTCCTTCCCATCAGTCTGCAACCATGATCATGTCTCTCTGTCCTAGACAAATCTTCCCTTAATACTACTAATTCTTCAAACTAATTTCCTATCTTTATTTTTTTAACTGCCAAACTTCTTGAATTTATCATTTACATTCAATGTCTCCATTTACCCCCTTCTCTTTAACTCAAAGATTCTTCACCTTGACTAATATTGTGTCGTGGGCTCCTCTGGCAGTCTGGTGAAATCTGTGGACCTCTCTTAGAATAATGTTTTTAAATGCATAGAACTGAACATTGTAACAGCAATATTGTAATGATGATCAACTGTGAAAGATGTAACTACTCTGATCAATAAAATGATCCATGACAATTCTGAAGGACTCATGATGAAGAATGTTCTCCACCTCCAGAAAGAACTGATGAACTCTGAGTGCAGACAGAAGCATACTTTTTTCACTTTATTTTCCTTCCTTCCTTCCTTCCTTCCTTCCTTCCTTCCTTCCTTCCTTCC
>NW_020954576.1:46431761-46448578 GCF_900497805.2 Vombatus ursinus
CCTTCCTTCCTTCCTTCCTTCCTTCCTTCCTTCCTTCCTTCCTTCCTCCCTCCCTCCCTCCCTCCCTCCCTCCCTTCCTTCCTTCCTTCCTTCTTTCTTTCTGACAACATGACTAATATGGGAATATGCTTTGCATGATTTCACATGTATAATTGACACCATATTTCTTGCCTTCTCCATGGATGGGGGAGGAGCTGAAGAGAAGGAGAGAATTTGGAATTCAAAATTTAAATAAATGAATGTTAAATGCATATTGGATAACAGAGTAAAGCAAAGATGCATTTCTCCCCATCCAAGTTTATAGACCCCTTAGAATCCATCTATAGATCCCTTTGGAGGGACCCAAGGACATCAGATTGGGAACACCTTCTTTAACTTCTTGCCAACAACCTGGCTTCCACCCTGTCTATTCTTTCTAAGGTCACAAATTGGCACCTACGCACCAGATCCAATTGCCTTTCTTGAGGCCTCAATTTCTTGGACAGCTCTGATAATATTTGACACCATTGGTATGAGAGCATGGACCAAGTGTCACAACTGGGGCTTTCTTTCCCTTTTTACCAACACATCTGGCCAACAGTGTAAGCTTCTATAGATGCTCAATGCTCTCAACCATTCTTCCTTCTTGAAACTCTCTCACCTGATAGCAGGTCATTTGAAAAAAAAAAGCCTAATCATTTTAGATTAGTGTGATTTAGCAGCTGGAAATGTTGAACTCACTGTTAGGCTACATTAAGAGAGGAAGTCAACTAGATGGTACAGTGGCTAGAGATAGTTCTGGGCCTAGAGTCAAGAGTATCTGAGTTCAAATCCTGCTTCAGATACTTGCTAGCCATGACCCTGGGCAAGTCACTTGACCTCTGCTTGCCTTAATTTCCTCAGGTACAAAATAGGGATAATAAGAGCACCAACCTCATGATATTATTGTAAGTATCAAATGAAATAATATTTGTAAAGTGCTTAGCATGGTATCTGGCACATAGTAGGTGCTATACAAATGTTTATCCCCTTTTCTAGGGAGGTGAGATGTCATGTGGTATTCTGCCCTGGTTATGCTATATGTGTTCAGTTCTGGACAACACATTTTAGGATGGGATTAATATGCTCAGTGTAAGCATCCAGAGGGTAGCCAGAATAGTGAGAAACCTCAAGATCATGGCAAAAAAAGGATCAGTTGAAGACATTAGGTTGCTTTACGTGATTGCTGTTGTTCAGTCATTTCAGACTCTTTGTGACCCCATTTGGGGTTTTCTTGGCAAAAATACTAAAGTAGTTTGCCATTTCCTTCTCCAACTCATTTGGCAGATGAGGAAACTGAGGCAAGCAGAGTTAAGTGATTTGCCCAAGGTCACACAGCTAACAAGTGTCTGAAGCTAGATTTGAACTCAGAAAGATGAGTCTTCCTGACTCCAGACTCGGCCCTCTGTGCTGTGGCACCACCTAGCTGCCCCCATTTAGTATGGAAGAGAGAAGATTTAGTGGGAGCACGACTGTTGCATTCAGATATTTTAAGGGCTTGGCTAAAGAAGAAAGATAAGATTTCTGTTAGGCCCCAGAAAGGAGATTTAAGAGTGTTAGAGGCAAATTTTGATTTGATGTTAAGAAAAATCTTCTTTGACAATTTGAGAATGGGTCACCTTGAGAGGTAGTGAACTCCCCTCACTGGAGGTCTGCAGGCAAACACCAAACAAGCATGTCGGAGATATTGCAGAGATGACTCGTATTCAAATACTGCTTGGACTGTACTTCTGTGACCTTTGGGGTCTGTTCCACTCCGAGTTTTTATGATTCTGTGCTTGGGCCTTATCTCCCATACTAATCGTAATATTAATAATAAGGCACCATGTCTATACTGACTCAAATGACAATACATTGACAAGGAAGAATTCAACAAGTAGCTGAGTCAAGGGGACTTGTTTAAAAACAGAAGGGTTGGTAATGATGCTGGATTGGCACATTGCTACCAAGAAACTAGAGAAGTCTTATTCTTTTTTTTTTTTTTTTGGCTAGGCAATGGGGTTAAGTGACTTGCCCAGGGTCACAGAGCTAGTAAGCGTTATGTGTCTAAGGCTGGATTTGAACTCAGTTTCTCCTGACTGCAGGGCCAGTGCTCTATCCACGGCGCCACCTAGCTGCCCCGAGAAATCTTATTCTTAAGGAGCCCAGACTTATTGGTTGATGTGCACTTAGAAAGGAAAAGATATAAACTACGCAATGTATCACTGCAGGCTGCAAAATTCTAGCACCAACCAAAGATCTAGAAAGATATGATTAAATGACTAGAACGGACACCAGGAAAGCTTATTATTCTTTATAAACTAGTAGATTACGAATCAAATCTCAACACATCCTCGAGAATTCAATGAATAATTAACTAGAACGTTAGCACCCATCAAACTTGTTATTCAGTTGTTTCGGTGAGGTCCAACACTTTGTGACCACATTTGGGGTTTTCTTGGCAAAGATACTGGAGTGGTTTGCCATTTCTTTCTCTAGCTCATTCTACAGATGGGGAAATTCGCTATCTTGCTATTATTCTTTCACATTCAATTTGGTAGATATTTTGTCCTGCACAGCCTCTAGCACTGATTGCTTTGTATGTGTTGGTTGAATTAAGTTGAATGAATTTACTCTGTCATTGGTACTTTTATTAGTTTTATAATTTTTTTTAATCTTTGGACAGTCACATGGTAAGGTGGGGGAGGTGGTGGTGATAAGAGAATATTCTTCCCACTTTTTAGAATGGAACATTGAGGCATAGAGAGATAAAGTCATCTTTCTTGAGGTTATATTGTCAGGTCCTGCTGACAGGAACCTAGAACCACTAAGTTCTTTTTTATTTTACACTTGTTGGATAAATAGATGACCAGATGTCACACTCTATTAAGGGCTCCTGGATTTCTGCTGGGTTCTTTATGGTTCCAGATAGTTTGGAGGTAAAGTTATGGGGGCAGGAGACTTGGAAGGCACTCTTCATCTGTCAGGGTCCACTCCTCATCCGTTTTTATTACCAAGAACTTCTCCCAGACTAGGAGCCCAGCAAGGTATCTCTCTGACCACAAGAGGGCAGGATAGCCCCACAGTTGAAAAAAGTGTCTTACATGCAGAACACGAAAAAAATACTGATCAAAGTCAGGTCATCGCTCTCATTTACTCCAAGGATAGGTTTCCATCTGTTGTCAGACTGAAGGAACCATAGACTTAGGATTCAATGAGCAATGCAGTACAATTCAGTGTCGCTAAAGGTCATCCTATTCACATCCTGCCATGAGCCAGGCCCAGACCAAGCCATTTTAGGCACTCAGGTGAGAATTTATCCTGGGAATCAAGAGGGGAATACGGAGCTAAGCGGTGCTCATGACAAGGCTCATCTCCTCTCTGTTTTCCTAGGATCACACGCAGCTCTGTGAAATAATAAAGAGGGTTACATGATTCCAGGCTATTTGAATACTATTTGACACACCTGTATGGAATGTAGTCCATTTCCAGGTCCATAGTACATTGCATACAAGGCAATTTAAAAAAAAAATCTTTTCTTTATATTCACAGAGCAAAGTAGAATAAGCTACCTGGGGAGTAGTGAGTTCTACATCACTGGATGCTACATGACCAAATGGAGGCTGGGTGACCACTTGTTGAACAGGATGTAGAGGGATTCCTGTTCAGCTACAAGTTGGATTAGAATAAGCCCTAAAGGAATTGTGAAAATACTCTGCATCACCTTGCCACTAAAAAAATAAAAGTATTTTAGTGCACTGTCTTAGTGGGGGTAGGGCTGCTATTGATATTACTGTTGTTGAGAATGAATGGGGAATATTTGTTGAAAAAAAGAATACATTAAGTGCATAGGATTTAAAGTTGACATGATTTGTATTTTTGCATCATTGTATCAATATGACATATACTGTATAATATATTATTAATGAATATTACAATATATAATTATATAAAAACCATAAATATAGACAATCATATAAATTATAAATAAGGGCATATCTAATCTCATCTAATATTATATAATATATCATAATATAATATGTCATTATTATATTAATATTATTGCTATATTAACAATGGAATGATACATTAATATTGTTGTATGATAGTAATATTATATATTAATAATGTCTATTTTTAATAGAATGGTCTCTGAACTCCCTCAGCCAACTCAGAGATGTTGGGATTCTATGATGGCAGAGTCAAATAGGAATTCTGGTATGGGAGAAGTAGGGAATCTGGGAAGAGACCACAAGGCTGGTCTTAGGAAGGGAGGATATGGGGCTAGAATGGGCAGGAATTGTCTCCCCATCCCTTCTCAAAACCATAGCTGTCTTTCAACTTCAATGCACATTTATGAAGCCTCAAATTCAATTCACTCGCAAGTTACAACATCACCCTGGTGATGTTATTAGTCCCCTTTGAGAATGAAAGATAAACAACAAGAAGAAGCAGAGAGTAACAGCCTTGGATGGGGGCTGCCTTTTATACACTGACTGGCAGTGATGACGACATGGGTTCAAGCCCTGCCTCTGACACTGGTTATGAGACTGTGCACAAATCTTTTAACTTTTCAGTACCCCTAACCCAACTTTCTAAGATCTAAATTGCAGAGGGAGTAGCCCTCTGCATTGGTAGAGGGAGTCTACATAGCACTTTTAAAAAGTGGCACATTCTACTCAATGCTAGTGGCTTTGCAATGAGTTACTAATAATTGGACACAGTCACACTGAGAAACAGGCTTCCTATACCCCAGGAATCTGGCCTGTGTCCCTCCCCCAACTCTCTCCAGTACAGCATACAGCCCTTGACCTCCCAACCCTTCAGAAGAAAGATGGGAGAAGGGAAGTGTGGCGGTCATCTCCCTCAACCCTAGGATGCAGCAAGAACATGGAACAGCCGTGACCAGAAATGATGATCCTTGGAAGTGTGGGCCACTTACCTAGGGTTGGTGTCCAGACTGAGGTAAGGCAATAGGGTCAGTTGATGCAGATGTGGGATGATAGCATGGAGATGGGATGATGGGTCCTTCTTTTTGGGTCCCAAGTCAGACCCATCAGCTCCTCACTTTGTACTTCAGATTTCTAGTCATCCTCTCCAGGTTGCCATGGCAACTTCCTTCTTGCTGAGGCATCTTAGGCAAATCTTTGATCCTGAGTTTTTTGAAGTTATTCTGGAAATATCTCCTCAACTGGCTTTGGGTGTGGTTTTTTCGCAAACAGAAGGCCATGGATTTGCTAGGAGCTAAGGCAGAGGGCATTAGATTGAAAATGGCTTGTATACCTTAAATGTCTCCATCTTCAAACAATTCACTTTCAAAGGCCAAGTGAATGGGGATGTAAACTTTGGGAGTGACCCTTTAGGGGAGTTACCTACATAATAGGCAACTAAATAGCAGAGTGGGCCCAGAGTCAAGAAGACCCAAATACAAATTCAGCCTCACTTACTAGCTATGTGACCCTGGGCAGGTCACCTAACCACTGTCTGCCTCAGTTTCCTCATCCGTAAAATGGGAATGATAATAACACTTTACAGAATAGTTGTGAGGATCAAATGACATAATATTTGTAAAATGCTTAGCACATTCTATAAATCTATTCTAATTTGCTGAGACTTCTCTTCCAAAAGGCTCTGCCCACAGAACTGTGTGAAAATGGGAATAGCTTCAGAAATAATGCTCCTAGGACAGAAGAGTTCAGAAAATGGTTTTAAAATCAGAGGTCCTTTAATTTTTTGTCTCATGTTCTCCTTTAGGCCACTTCTCAGAAGCATATTTTCAAATGCATAAAATAAAAAAAAAACCCACTATAGGTTTGCAAAGGAGAGCAAGGGTTGGTGAAAATAAAGATGTAATTTTTTCCCATCCAAATTCATGGATCCCTTGAAATCTATCCATGGACCTTAGTTAAAGAACAAAGGCTTTTACAGTATTCAAAGCAGGGGGCAGTGGGGCCAATCATGGGGAAGCTCCATCCTCATTATATAAATGGTTTGACAAATAGAAAGCCAATGTCTTTGTTCTGGCTCTTTCTACGTCTTATGCCAGTAGCTAAATTGTCTATGAATACTCATTGAAGGGAAAGTGGAATCCCTCCAAATTTTTGCACCTAAGAAAAAACACTATTTTCTCTGCCCCTTTTCTTTTTCAAACGTATTTTCCCCAATTACGTGCTAAAATGATTTTTAATATTTTTATTAAAATTTTGAGTTCCAAATTCATGTAGTAATCATTAAAACAATGTGGCACTGGCTAAGAAATAGAGTGATGGATCTCTGCCACTTGTCTGATTCTGGTGATTGAATGACTGATAAGTGGCTAAGTAGACTTATCTCTTCAAAGTAGGTTTGCCAGACCCCCCAGAATACTAGGCAGTATTTCCAGTCTCTGACTTTTCCCTCCCTATATATCTACTACCTCTCTCTGAAGTTCCTGTGCTATCCAGTTTCTCTGCCTTTGGCCTAGGCTAGGATGAAGAGGTGGCCCTTCTCTTTGTCAAGGCCAGCTCCACTGTTTGTGCCCTTGATCCTGTCTCTTCGCATTTGTTCCAAGAACTTTCCCTGGATTTGGTAATTTCCTCTCTCTAATTTTCAATCTTTCTTTACCAGTTGGTTGCTTCCCTGCTTCCTAAAAGCATATTCGACCATTCTTTAAAAGCAAAACAAAACTTCACTTAACCTTACCATCCCCTCAAACTACAATCCTTTATCTCGCCACCTTATGTGGTCAGAACTTCTAAGAAAAGCTATCTATACTCATTACCTCCACATTCTCACCTGTCACTCAGCTCATCTTTTCAAACTGATTTCCATCTACCAAGGAAGGCATTGTGGTAAAGTGGAAAGAGATATAGTGGATAGAACATGGGCTCTCAATTCAAAAGACTTGGATTCAAATCCCACCTTTAAAGACACCTGTGACCCTGGGCATTTAACCTTTCTGGACCTCAGTTTCCTCTTTCAATTCCATGTAGAATTGAACTACATGGTATCTGAGGTCTCATCCAGCTTTAGGTATACAATTCTACTGTAAGTCATGTGGATCTGTTTAGTGCTGAAAGGGACAGAAAAAGCACTTTTGCATAAAGAAAAACAATTACATTAACTGGTAAAGAATGGATGGTAATGCTGATTTCATATTCAGACAGTTTGATGCCTATGAAGAAGGAAAAAAACTCAATTTAATAAAAACTACCAAAATCCATTTGTAAAGAAATAGTTTTCAGAAGGGATATGAGAAGAAAATGAACTATGACATAAATACAATGACTCAAATGATCTTGCAAAGCATGTAGGGTGGTTTCTCTTTTGTATGTGATGGTTAAAAGGGGCAGAAAAAGGAAAAGTGGGTTTTAGAGATGCTTTGCTATATAGAAAGAGATGCTGAGATTTAAATAGACAATGCAAAATCCTGATAAATGAAAGTTCGATGGGCTTGACCCTCAGCAATATGCTCAGAGAGAACCAAACTGATAAGCTTCAAAGGGCTTAAAGGGAACTGCTATCCAAATTAGGAGGTAACATTTCATCATTGAATGCTATTGAATGTCTTTGAATGAGTGATTGTTAGTTGAAAGAGCTTGTAAATCTTTCATCCAGCCTAGAAAAAAAAGAGAAGAGGATTTGCCCAGTTGGAGAAAGATGAAGAATAGAAGGGGAGCAGTTAGCAGAGAAGTTTAATGCCTTTGTTTAATGCAGATGTCCCTGAATGGACCAATGACATCAAAATTTGTAGTCTAAAGTTATGAGTTACTCCAGATTCATGGTTTTTTCTTTATTCATGTATTTCCCTGCCAGTTTTCTCTAAATGTATACCCACTCTCCCACACAGGTACTGAATGATTTGTGGGAAAGCAATGCATTTATTATTTTGGCATTTTCTTTAATATATGAATACCTATGATATTATTTATTTTGCCTTATTGCTGAGTAAATTGTTATATTTAAGATCTAAACGTGTCATTATTGTGAGTGTCTGGTTTATATAAATGGAGGTGTTCTGATGGAGGCTCTATTAGCGATGAGTGGAGGGAGTATAATCTCCCCACAATGGGATTTCCCCTAGAGTTTTGAGAGAGTTTGAATGTCACCATATGATAGTGGTGCTTCTCTGAGACTCTAAACTGTATGAAGGCAGATAATAGGGAATAAGACAGCCTAGCTTGAGAAAGAGTAGGTGGTCCATGCCACATTTTATTATTATGAGAGAGCTTGACATTGTGGTATCCACATCAAGGGGCACCCTACCTATGTTTACATTGTAAGGGCTCAAGCTAGGCACACCACACAGTATTGCACTATGATTCCATCCCTCTAAGGTCACCTGTTACATTTTTATTGCTAAATCCTATGGTCTTTTCTCAGCATTCTTCCTTTTTTTTTTTTTTTTTTTGGTGAGGCAGTTAGGGTTAAGTGACTTGCCCAGAGTCACACAGCTAGTGAGTGTTATGTGTATGAGGCCAGATTTGAATTCAGGTCCTCCTGACTCCAGGGCCAGTGCTGTATTCACTGCACCACCTAGCTGCCCCTAACATTCTTCCTTTCTGACCTCTGAAATGTTTGACAAAATTGACTGCTCCTTTGTTCTGGACTTCTGTTCTTCCATGGGTTTTAGAGATATTACTCTTTTTTAGTTCTCTTCTTCCCTGTATGACTAATCCTTCTGTCTTCTGTACAGGATCATTATGTATGCCATATTCTGTATATGTGAGTATACTTCACATCTTTGTCCTGTGTCTTCTTCTCTTCTCAGTCAACAAGCAACTTTTAAGCATCTTATGTGCCAGGCACAGTGCTTGGTGCTGGAGATACCATAGACAAAAATAAAATAGTCCCTGTTTTCAGAGAGCCCATAATCTGTCAGAGGTAACCCACATATGTAAGTACATAAGAATAAATATAAGATAGTCTACTGGGGGAGTACATAAACAGTTGGGATCAACAAAACTTCATGTAGAAAGTGAAGCTTGAGCTAAGTTTTAAGGGAAACTAGCGACTCTAAGAAATAGTGGAGAGAGGGAGGGCTTTTCAGGCATGGGCAATGGCCATTGTAAAGGCACAGAACTGAGAGATGGAGCATCACTTATTAAGAACAGCAAGAAGGCCAATCTACCTAGATTGTAAAGGAAGAGGAATGATGTGATACAGAGGAAAGAGCATAAGACTTGAGGTCATGATGGCATGAGATTGAATCGTTCCTCAGATACTAGCTGTATGACCCTCAGTAAGTCATTTAACTTTTCTGTTTCAGTTTCCCCATCTGCAAAATGGGGAATACAATGCTACTTCACTAGGTCCTTGTGAGGATCAAATGAGTTAACATATGTAAAGTACTGTGCAAATCTGAAAGTGGTGTATAAATGCTAGCTATTATCACATGTATGATGAGACTAGAAAAGTAGGTTGAGGCCAAGCTGTGAAAAAGCTTTAAATATCAAACAGAAGAATTTATATTTGATCCTAGAGGCAATAGGGAGCCACTGGAGTTTGAGTAGGGGAAATCACATGGTTAGATTTTCACTTAAGAAAAAAAAATCACTTCACTTTGGTACCAGTGTAGAGAATAGGAAGATAGCTGAGGCAGCAAGCCCCATTAAGACACCATTTAAATAAAGCAAATAAAGGGTGATGATGGCCTGTACTAAGGTGTTAGAAGTGTCAGTAGTGAGAACAGGTTGGATGGAGGAAATATTGTGAGGATAGAAATGGAAAGATTTAACAAGTCTCTCATCCTCTCTCTCTCTCTCTCTCTCTCTCTCTCTCTCTCTCTCTCTCTCTCTCTAATAATCAGTTTCCTTGATTCAGTTATCATCTTTATGGTAGATGAATCTCAGCTCTACATGTTTAGCGCTCATCTCTTTCCTGAGTTCCAGCCTCACATTATTAATTACATGCTGGACATCTGCATTTCCCAAAGGCAACTGAAACTCAAGATGTCTAAAACAACCACCGTAACTACTACTACTACTACTACTACTACTACTACTACTTCTTCTTCTTCTTCTTCTTCTTCTTCTCTTCCTCCTCCTCCTTCTCCTCCCCCTCCTTCTTCTTCTTCTCCTCCTCCTCCTCCTCTTTCTATTCCTCCTCCTCTTTTTCCATCACCACCAGCATCATATCTTCCTTCTTATCTTTATTTTTTAAATAAATTTATTTATTTTTACTTTTCAACATTCACTTCCATTAGATTTTGAGTTCCAAATTTTCTCCTCATCTCTCCTCTCCCCCCACCCCAAGATGGCATGTAAATTGATATAGGCTCAACATATGCACTTATATTAAACCCATTTTGACAGTAGTCATGTTGTAAAGAAGAATTAGAACCAATGGGAGAAACCACGAGAAAGAAGAAACAAAACAAAACAAAAAGACAAAGAGCAAATAATATGCTTTGATCTGCATTCAGACTCCATAGTTCTTCTGGACGTGGACAGCATTTTCCATCATGAGACTTTTGGAGTTGCCTTAGATTCTTAGCATTGCTAAGAAGAGATAAGTCTATCAAACTTAGTCATCACACAATGTGGTGTTACCATGTACAATGTTCTCCTGGTTCTACTCACTTCACTCAGCATCAGTTCATATAAGTCTTTCCAAGTTTTTCTGAAGTCTACCTGCTCATCATTTCTTATAGGACAATAGTATTCTATTACATTCATATACCATAACTTGTTCAACAATTCCCCAACTGCTGGGTCTTTGCCACCACAAAAAGAGTTACTATCAATATTTTTGTACAAATGGGTCCTTTTCCCATTTGTATGATCTCTTTGAGATACAGATCTAGAAGTGGTATTGCTGGGTCAAAGGGTATGCACAGTTTTATGGTCTTTTGGGCATAATTCCTAATTGATCTCCAAAATTGTTGGATCAGTTCAACAATGCATTAGTGTTCCAATTTTCCCACATCTTCTCCAACATTTATCATTTTCCTGTTTTGTCATGTTAGTTAATCTGATAGGCTAGATTTTAATGCCTGTCTTCCTGCCTCCAGGCCAGGTGATCTATCCACTGTGCCACAAGTTCAAATCTGGCTTCAGACACTTGTTATGTGCCTCTGGGCAAGTCATTTAATCTCTGTCTGCCTTGGGTTCCTCAACTATAAATGAGGAATTGTAATAGTACTTACCCCACATGGTTGTTGTAAAGATCAAATGAGTAATATCTGTAAAATGCTTGGCATATAGTAGATGTGGTACCTCAAAGTTGTTTTGATTTGCATTTCTTTAATCAATAGTGATATAGAGCATTTTTTTCATATGACTATAGATAGCTTTAATTTTTTTATCTGAAGACTGCCTGTTCATATCCTTTGACCATTTATCATTTGGGGAATGACTTGTATTCCTATAAATTCAACTCTGTTCTCTATATATTTTAGAAATGAGGCCTTTATCAGAGACACTGGCTGTAAAAATTCTTTCCTAGTTTTCTGCTTCCTTCCTAATCTTGGTTGCATTGGCTTTGTTTGTGCAAAACCTTTTCAATTTAATGTAAGTTATCCATGTTGCATTTTATAATGTTCTCTATCTTTTATTTGGTCACAAATTCCATGTTGCATTTTATAATGTTCTCTATCTCTTATTTGGTCACAAATTCTTCCATACTCCATAAATCTGTCAGGTAAACTATTTCTTGCTCTCCCAGTTTGCTTAGAGTATCTTTATGTTTCTCATCCTCCTTTATCTCCTATGTTTTGGTGGAGTTCAGATAGAAATGCCTCAGGGACAAGTTGCTATCCTGCAGTTTGATTCATTAAAATATAATGCTTTGTAGATAACTAAACTGATGAGTAAAATAATATCTTTTTGAAATTTATTAGATGTATTGGGATGCCGGTTCATCTTCTATCGACTCACTAAAAGCATCTTCAGGACAATTTCAGTAGTGAACAAAGTGACAAGAATGGTGTGTGCTTCATCCTATTCCTCAGTAATTTGGGATTCTTTTTCTAGGTCTCTATATTTTGAAAGCTTTTCAATCCACATAACTTCTAAATGATAAATATTTAGCATATAGCAATGCCTATCGAATTTGTTTGGATCAATGTTATGTTTGGGCAATTGTGGGCAAAGGTTTTGTTTATGATAATGATCATAGCTCTACTCCAATTGTTAAATTCTCAAAGATGTTTTGAGGTGTATATTTATTGTATGTGGATTTTTTGTTTGTTAGCTTATGAAAGAAAGCACTTTTCTGATGCATAATCTTAGCCATCAGGTCATGTCTTACTAGTTATTCAATAAATGCTAAATTTTTGCATCCTGTAGGTTCTACCATTTTCTTTGACAAGTCCAAGATCCTTAGAGATAAGCTTTCTGTGATTTCTGTTGGAGATCTGATCCTGAATTATTGTCACAAACTTTTCCACTTCTACAAACAAAATGTGTGACTCAATCTTTTTTTTTTATGATTCTTTGTAGCCATATTGTTGGTTGAGTTCACATGGATGTCACCCAAGGGAACACCGTTTGATTCATGACCTCATTTGGGATTTTCTTGGCAAAGATACTAGTGTGGTTTTGCCATTTCCTTCTCCAGATGATTTTACAGATCAGGAAACTGAGGCAAAGAGGTTAAGTGACTTGGCCAGGATAACACAGCTAGTAAATATTTGAGGCTAGATTTTAATGCCTGTCTTCCTGCCTCCAGGCCTGGTGATCTATCCACTGTGCCACAAGTTCAAATCTGGCTTCAGACACTTGTTATGTGCCGCTGGGCAAGTCATTTAAACTCTGTCTGCCTTGGTTTCCTCAACTATAAATGAGGAACTGTAATAGTACCTACCCCATATGGTTGTTGTAAAGATCAAATGAGGAATATCTGTAAAATGCTTGGCATATAGTAGGTGCTTCATAAATGTTTGGCACATAGCAGGTACTTCATAAATGCTTGTTCTCTTCTCCCTTCTTCCCATGTGTTTTACCTAAAGGATACCAAGGTATTTATAAGTATCACTTTCATCCATTAGTTCAATTTGACCTACAGATTCAAGATCAAAGCCTTTAGTCTTTATCTTTTCTTGGCATACATTAAGAATAATAAATTTATATAGTGTCCAAATAACATTTTGATGTCATGGGAGAAATATTCCATTTCACAACTTCCAAAAGAAGTTATCTAATGTGTTTTTTGGCAGAACCATATAATTTGATTTCACCCAAGGTACATAAAGTGATTAATCCATTGTTTTTCTGTGACTTTTCTTTAAATTGGAAGCTATACTCAGTATTATTTAGGAGAGATAAAAATGAGTTTAAGACTAGGCAGGACCACGAGGGGCTTAAACTATCTTCCTGAAAGATAACACATTTTATGTCAATAGTTTTTTGGCAGTATTGTGTTGGTGGTATAATTTAAATAGAGAACAGACTTCCATAGGAACAGCAAATAATCTAGTGTTCTAACTGGGCTTTGATCTTCTGCATATATCTGTAGAACATAAGTAAGACATGCATACGGAACTAAGTCAAAAGCTTTGCAATAATCAATAGGTGATATAAATATTATGTCTCTTTGCAGCAGTTTGTTCAATATTTATCAAATTGCTAAATTGCTTTTTACATCCCACCCCACCCCATACCCCTGCCCTGACTTTTTGGCACATCCTTTTGATTCCTCAGTCAGCATATGGCTTTCTTGAAAATGTTTATAGATTTTGCCTTATAAAATATACAAATACATAATTGGTCTATATTTGGAGGGCGTCACCAGTATTTTCTTTTGGTAGGAAATATGTGATGTCTTCTGTTAAGGAAGATGGGTTCAGAATAATATCTGAGTCATAGCTTGTAAAGCATCTGCTGTCACTATGAAGCATTTGAAATGATAATTGCATATTTTATCTGGCCCTGCTGTTTTCCAGGTTTGCAGTGAAACTAGTTTCAGTCACCTACTATGATATAACTGTTCTGTTGTTCATTATATTATTTGTACACAAGATTTCTGCTTTGTATTTGATTAAACTTTTGTTTTCATTGTTTAAGCCTTCTTGTATCTGTACAGGGTACCAGAAATTTTCCTACTGCTTTATGAATTCTCTTCTCTGATTTCATTGCTTCTCAAGCCTCAGGCATAAAGTTTTTGATTGATGTTGAATTTCTCATTTGATCCTTTGTTCTATTTAGACTCACTCTGTTGCCTTAAGCTTTGTATCTTTGCTTTCAATTACCTATAAGGAGAATCTAGAATTTCGGATAAACTTTTGTTTTCCAGATTCCATTTCACATGTTTCTTTTTTTTTTGTTTGTTTCCTTTAAATAGGTGATGCAACACTCAAGTTTTCCACTACCTGTGCCAGCTGTAGTGCCTTTCCACAGTTGATTCTAGTACCTCTCCATGGGTCTTCAATAGTTCTCTCAAATCACTTCTGTCATGGTGGTATTTGCTGCCTATCCTTATGAGTATTCCTTGATAGCTCCATCTTTCCTCCTAATAGCCACACACACACATACACATACACACACACACATATGTATATATTTATTGTGTGCAAGTCCCAAAAAATTTTTATACTTTCTGAAAAACATTGTGGTAGAATATATTTGTTCGTGAAGGCTTGAGTAAAAAAAGTCACTCTGTTTTGATATTGTTGGTCTGCTAGTTAGATTCACACCATCAAACTCAAAAAGGGTTAGTCAAACTTCATGTTTAAATATGTCAAGTGAGTGAGTTCTGGTGTCTTATTCTCTCTCTCTCTCTCTCTGTGTCTCTTGGCAATTGGAATTAAGTGACTCACCCAGGCTCACACAGCTAGTAAGTGTCAAGTAGCTGAGGCAGGATTCGAACTCAGGTCCTCCTGATTCTAGGGTTGGTGCTCTATCAACTGTGCCACCTAGATGCCTGCTCCCACAATCTATTTCTCAAATTCATAGGAATAGTTTCATTACAGTTCATTTCCTCTTCAAATGAGGTAATATTTGTAAAGTGCTTAGTACAGTCCCCACCCCTGGCCTAGCACATAGTGGATGCTTAATGACTGTTTATTCTCTTCTCCTTTCCTCTTAGACATCAATGGTTTGTTTGTTTGTTTTGTTAATAGATAGGACTTCTGGAGTTCCTATTAAGGAAAGATTTTCAACAACCTAAGTGCCTTCAAGTTTTTCCTCTTCTTATTTTATTGCCTTCTCAATTTCAACTTTTAACTAATACTATCTGGGATGAAGGATGAAGTTATTTCTTATGCTCTTCCTGCATTGTTCTGCTCTATCAACTGTACCACCTAGCTGCCCATCCCCACAATCTATTTCTCAAATTCATAAGAATAGTTTCATTACTGATCAGGGTGCTCAGTCCAGTTGGGGAGCATTTTAGCATTCCTGCTAGACCTTCATAGGTACCTTAGCAGTCTTAAGGTACTACATCTAGTTCTTTATCTAGTATGGATATAGTTATGTTAGAATATGAACTCTCTGAGGGCAGGGATTGTTTTTGCCTTTCTCTGCATTCCCAGCAATTAGTGTAGTGCCTGGAATAGAATAAATATTTGCTACATGCTTGCTTTCTGCCTGACTGACAGGTCACTGCTATACACCCTCCTGTCTGGTTTTCCCTACTCTGTTGACTTCTGCCTTCTCCATGGCAGGGACAATGGGCTGGACTTTGAGGTCTTATTCTTATTTTTTTTCTCTCTTTCAATAACATTCAGATAGAAATGAACCGATGACAAGCAACTATTCTGTTAATTTTCTTTTATATTTAATATTTCTATGGATTATCAAACGAGTGGTTATCGTTATTGTTGTTGTCATTCTCATAGTTATTATGTCTGTACCCTCCTCTTCCACTCATCTATAATGCGTGTGGTCTTTGGGGCCTCAGCTACCAACCCAGCTACCAACCTGGGGACGTGAAAAAGAGACACAAATATGGTAGCAAGAACACTAGCTTCAAAAGCTCAGGGTTCTATCCTGAGCCTGATAATAAATAGCTATAGGACTCTGGGAAAGTCATTCCGGCAGGGCTGGGATTCAGTCTTCTCCTCTATAAAATAAGGATCTAAAATAATTTTGGATGTTTTTTTTTTCCTTTCAGTTTGAGCAGGTTCTGATATTTAACAATCCTTTCTTCTCTCCAAAGCAGCTGTGGTCCTTCCTAGTATCCTTATCCAGGCCAGGTCTTTTCCCTTTTTGTAACTGTAGGGGGTGCTATAAGACCAGGAATGGAATTGAAATTAAACTTTCAGTTCTGATTTCTTATCACACCTGAGATGTTCACTGGGAGCTCATGTTGGGCTGAAAGATTGCCAGGGACAATGCAATTCTCATTGCCCTTCCTCACCATCCCTTGCCTCTCCACCAGTCACAAATGATCAAAATCATACACTCTTGGAGTTGGAAAGGCCCTCATGGGTCTAATCCATATGTGAGCAACATGAAAGATCCAGTTAGGAGACTGACAGAAATAAACACCTGGAAAGGCCAGTGAAACCCTATTCATGACTGCTTCAGAATGGGAAACCAAAGGCAGTGGAAGGTTATCTGGTTCATCCTCCTGCCTTTGGAAGGCTTACTGTTAATTAATTCAAGCACATTATAACGTGTGGAAATAAAAGCAAAGGATTTTGAGACAGTGGGTGGAGTTTGGGGGCCTGCACTTTCTACAGAGAACCACATGGATTCTGAGAGAGTCAGCAGATCCCCTGGTCCTGTCCTGCCTACAGAAATTCCTCACCTGATCCCTCCACTTTCCACCTTCATGGTGTTTTCATCCTCCACAGCTCTTCTGACAAGTGGTCATCTAGGCACTTATCATCTAGTTTTGATAGATAGATTAGAGATAGATAGATAGATAGATAGATAGATAGATAGATAGATAGATAGATA
>NW_020954576.1:46448588-46471579 GCF_900497805.2 Vombatus ursinus
ATAGATAGATAGATAGATAGATAGATAGATAGATAGATAGATAGATAAAGACAGATGATAGATTGATAGAACATTTATTAAAAACTATCCTTATGTCAGGAACTGTGCTAAACACTAGGGATGCAAATACAAGGAAGCAAGAAACTCTCTCCCCTCAAGTAGTCTGCATTATAATGAGAAAGCCCACACATATAGGGGCACTGGCAAGAGAGGCAGGGAGAGAAAACATAATGGGGCAGGTGAGGTGGAGGTGGAGCCTGGAGAGAGCTGAGTTGAAAGTAAGGTGAAGCATGGCTAAAGTCCTTCCCAAAATGGTGGTCCTAGAGAGAGGGAAACCAATGAAGAGAGGAGGACCTCAGAGCGAGTGTTTCTCAGGACGGTGATGCGGCAAGGGAGGAGAAGAAAGTAGAGTTCAGAAAGAGTTGAAGGGAGTGTGGCCCAAGACCAAAAATTCTTCCTTCAAAACATCTTTCTGTCACTCCATTTCTTTCCATTCTCCTTTTGACCACCTCATCTAATCTGTTATCACCTCTAAGACCTCATCATGTACACTACCGAAAGCATCTTTAATGGATTTCCTGCCTTTACCAACTATCTTCCATTTTATCTTGTACACTGCTGCCAGATTAATCTTTATAAAGCACTGGATCCATCATGCCACTTTCCTGCTCAAAAACTATTTATGATTCATTACCTACAGATTCCAATTTAAATTCCTCAACTTGATATTCCTCTATAACCTGGCCCCAACCTCATTTTCCTGCCTTATCTTCCACTGTTCCTATACTGCAACTTCCCTTTCCTTTTCCCCTTCCCCTTTCAATGTCTGTGATAAAACTGGATTTTATTACATTTATTGTATTTTGTATATGATGAAAAGATAAGCTAGGTATCATGCATAAAAATGAGCTTTGTATTACTCTTTGAAAGAGCTAAGGGTTTAGAGTTGATATGAAAGTACGCCTCCATGAAACACTATACCAATCAATGCCTTATTATGGTTGTTTAAAATGTTTCTGGGATCTCAAAGGTTATTCCAACAGAATATAAGCTCTGGGAAATTCTATCAAGATGGAAAGGCTTTGAGAATGACTTCAGCAATAGATTGAATCTCAAGTACAAAAACCAGTCTTGATAAATATGAAGAGATTTGTCCTCCAAAGGCTGCCAGGGGATGGATTCTTCAGCCATGGCAAACCATGAAATGAACACAAATAAAATGGCTCCCATGTTGAGCAGTTCCCTTCTACTTCAGTAGGAAGTGGTGGAAAAGGAGGCAGAAGGTACCAATAATCACACAGTTTTCAGTTCATACGCAGAATTCATTTAACTCTTGGGTTGTTAAATGCAAGATCTTTTTGCCCAATGGCCAGTGAGTTGACATAATATTCTAAGAACCAAACCACATCAGATTAGCACTCTCATGATAAATGAAACTAGAAGACATAAGGAAGTTGCAGATCTGTCGAAGGATAGTTCTAGGTTCTCCTTGGAGAAGTGAATGAAGGTTGCTAAAGGAGTTGATTTTATTAAGCAGCCAAGGGAAATAAGAGCTGTCCTTTCATGGGACTCTAGATCATCTCACCTGGAAGTTCTCTTGACAAACATAAACAAAAAGAAAACTATGACTGTAGCCTGTGTGTCAACAATTATTGCAGAGGGTGAGAGCAGAGAAATTCTGTGATGAAATGGAGAAGATCCTTCAATGTATACTTTGATATTTGGTGACTCCACTGAAAAAGAGGGTATAAAAAGCATGGAAAAATAGTACTGGACTACTCAAGAGTCTTTCTTAACTATATATCACATCTACTTTCTCCAAGAAGTCAGGAAGTGCTGCACATGGCAAGTGGGGCAGCTAGGTGGTGCCATAGTTCATAGAGTGCCAGATATGGAGTCAGGGAGACCTGAGTTCAAATCCAGCCTCAGGCATTTCTTGGTTGTGTGTGTCTGGGCAAGTCACTCAATCTCTGTCTCAGTTTCTTCAACTGTAAAATGGGTATAATAACTGAACTACCTCCCTGGGTTATTGTAAGGATAAAATAAGATAATAATTGTAAAGCACAGTGCCTGGCACATAGTAAGTTTTATATATATAAAATATACACACATACATATACATATATATACATATACATACACACACATATATGTTAGCTATTATTATTATCCCACACATACAAACACACATACACATAACAAAGCAAGTGAAATGGACTATATCTTGATGGGTAGGAAACTACTGGTTACTGATGTAGAAGTCATCAGAATCAATCAATGAGTATTGATTAAGTGCCTACTATGTGCTTGGTAGTGGGGATACAAGCACAAAAAATAAAACAATCAGGGCAGAGCCAAGATGGTGGAGTAAAATCAGTCTCCCCCAAACCCTTCCAAATACCTATAAAAAATGGCTCTAAACAAATTCTAAAACAGCAGAACCCACAAAAAGACTGAGTGAAACAAATTTCCAGCCCAAGACAACCTGGCTAGTTGATCAGAAAGGTCTATTGCGCCAGGCGGGGAGAGGAACACAATTCAGCATGGGCACACGGATAAAACAGGCCTCAGAGAACCTGGAGTAGGCCTCAAGGGACTGAATCATGGGCAGCTGTGTCCATTTCCAGACTTCTCAACCCACGAACGTCAAAGACAACTTGGAAGGTCAGAAGGAAAAGTCTATGTCTGTGGTGAGAGAGAAGCTCAGTCCCAGCCCCAGGCCCTGCGCATGGCCCTAGGGTGGCAGCTGCTTCCAGGAGCTTCCAGCCCACAGACTGAGGGGGAATCAAGTGGTGGCTGATCAGAGGGGGATTGTGGGGATCTCTTTGCTGGTGCAAGATTATCTTGCTTTGCCCATGCTTGGATCGGGGTCACAGTTCTGGGTGGCAGTCCTGGGGCGAGAAGGAGTACTGGAGTGGTGGCGCTTGTACCGGTGGTGGAGAGGAAATCCTCCTCACAGTTCCAAGGCAGAAAAGAGAGCTTGTGGTCACTCATAGACCAGAGCACAGGCCAGGAAAGGAATAAACACCTTGCCCCTTATCATATCACCTTGGAAGAGCTGAAAATTTACAGGTCCCTAGAAGTATCTCTGAAAACAGCTGCACAAAACATTCTCCATACTGAAAACAGACCCCTACCTTAACAAAGAGTTTAAAACTCAAGTAATTAGCTGGGATCATGAGTAAGCAGCGCAAAAAGAGTCAGACTATAATATCTTACTTTGGTGACAAAGAAGATCAAAACATACAACCAGAAGAAGACAACAAAGTCAAAGCTCCTACATCCAAAGCCTCCAAGAAAAATATGAATCAGTCCCAGACCTTGGAAGAGCTCAAAGGGGATTTTGAAAAGCAAGTAAGAGAAGGAGAGGAAAAACCAGGAAGAGAAATGAGAGTGATGCAAGAAAATCATGAAAAACAAGTCAACAGCTTTCTAAAGGAGACCCTAAAAAATATTGAAGAAAGTAGCACCTTAAAAAATAGCCTAATCCAAATGGCAAAAGAGGTCCAAAAAGCCAATGAGGAGAAGAATGCCCTAAAAAAGCAAAATTGGCCAAATGGAAAAAGAAGTCCAAAAGATTACTGAAGAAAATACTTCCTTGAAAATTAGAATAGAGCAATTGGAAGCTAGTGACTTTATGAGAAATCAAGACACTGTAAGACAAATCCAAAAGAATGAAAAAAAAATAGAAAACAATGTGAAATATCTCATTGGAAAAACAACTGACCTGGAAAATAGATCCAGGAGAGAGAATTTAAAAATTATTGGACTATCTGAAAGCCATGATCAAAAAAAGAGCCTAGACATCATCTTTGAAGAAATTATCAAGAAAAACTGCCCTGATATTTTAGAAGCAGAGGGCAAAATAGAAATTGAAAGAATCCACCAATCTCCTTCTGAAAGGGATCCCCAAAGGAAAACTCCTAGGAACATTGTAGCCAAACTCCAGAGTTCCCAAGTCAAAGAGAAAATATTGCAAACAGCCAGAAAGAAACAATTCAAGTACTGTGGAAACACAATCAGGATAACACAAGATTTAGCAGCTTCTACATTAAGGGACCACAGGGCATGGAATATAATATTCTGGAGGGCAAAGGAGATAGGATTACAACCAAGAATCTCCTTTCCAGCAAAACTGAGTATAATCCTTCAGGGGAAAAATGGTCATTCAGTGAAATAGAGGACTTTCAAGCATTC
The DNA here is from genome assembly GCF_900497805.2 of Vombatus ursinus. NCBI lineage: Eukaryota > Metazoa > Chordata > Mammalia > Diprotodontia > Vombatidae > Vombatus > Vombatus ursinus. Next base: position 46,452,786 of record NW_020954576.1, read on the forward strand.
TTGATGAAAAGACCAGAGCTGAATGGAAAATTTGACTTTCCAATACAAGACTCAAGTGGAACATGAAGAGGTAAACAGGAAAGAGAAATAATAAGAGACTTATTAAGGTTGAACTGTTTATATTCTGCATGGAAAGATGATATTTGTAACTCATAAGACCTTTGTCAGTATTAGGGTAGTTGGAGGGAAAAAATTATATGTATGTATAGATGAATGTATACATATGTATGTATAGATATATACATATGTACACACATATATACATACAAATTATATGTATGTATAGATACATACAGATAGATAGATAGATAGATAGATAGAGCGCACAGGGTGAGTTGAAGATGAAGGGGTGATATCTGGAGAATAAAATCAAGGGGTGAGAAAGGATTATACTGGGAGAAGGAGAAAGAGAGAGGTAGAATGGGGTAAATTATCTCACATTAAACAGACAAGAAAAGGCTTTTACAGTGGAGGGAAAATGGGGGAAGGTGAGAGGGAATGAGTGAATCTTATTCTCATCGAATTTGGCTTAAGGAGGGAATAACATACACACTCAATTGGGTATAGAAATCTATCTTATCCTACAGGAAAATATGAGGGGAAGGGGACAAGAGAATAGAGGGATGATAGAGAGGAGGGCAGATTGGGGGAGGGGGTAATCAGAAACAAATACTTCTAAGGAGGGAAATGGTCAAAAAAGAGAATAGAATAAATGGAGGGCAGGATAGGATTAAGGGAAATATACTTAGTTTTTCACAATATGACTACTATGGAAGTGTTTTGCATGACTATACATATATAACCTGTACCTGCTTGCCTTCTCAGTGAGGGTGGCTGGGGAGAGAGGAAGGGAGAAAATTTGGAACCCAAAGTTTTAAAAACAAATGTTAAAAAAAAATATTTTCACATGCAACTGGGAAATAAGATATACAGGAAATGGGATATAGAAATCTATCCTGCCTTACAGGAAAATTGAAGTGGAAGGGGATAAGATTAGGGGAAGAGGTATTCAAAATGCAAGCCATCTTGGGTGGGGAAGGGATGAGATGGGGAGAAAATTCGGAACTCAAAATTTTGTGGAAGTGAATGTTGAAAACTAAAAATAAATTAATTAATTAAAAAATAAAACAATCTCTACTCATAAAGCATGCTAACAGGAGAAACAACAAATACATATACAAATATATATGGCATAAAATAAAGTGAATAAATAGAAATATATAAAAAGTAGTTAGATAGAAAGACATTTGGGAGTTGGGAGATCAGAACAGGCATCATGCAGAAAATGGTACTTAAATGACTATTAAAGAAGACAATTCTATGAAACAGAATATGTCCTAGGTATGTAGGTTGGCCAGTGAAAAGGCATAGAAATCGGAAATGCAGAGAAAAGATCATTTGGATTGGATTGCTCAGTGTTTGAGAAGCCCAGAAAGACAGGCGGGGCCCAAACTGTAGGGCTTAACAAAGCAAATAGGAAAATTTATATTTTTATTCTAGAGGTATTATAAAGCCACTGGAGTTAAGAATCTATCTGTTTAGTAATTAAACACTAAACCAAAGCAAAGGTCAGAATCAGTGCCAGATAAGAAGGTATAAAAAGAATATATGGCTTATAATTACTATTGCTTCAAACTTATCTCTAAGTTTTTGTTACTGAAAAATGGGGAATGAAAAAATGGAAAGAACTTGATCTTAATTGTGACCACTTTTTGCAGAAGCATAACCAACATAAAGCAATCACCAAAAGAAGGAGCCCCAACAAACTTAACCACCTCAGCCAGAAAATGCTTGATCTCTTTGCCAAGCAGATATGGGCAGCCACAGAAAGCATCATTCTCTGTAAAAACTCACCTGTAAAATCCTTTGGAGGAGAAGAGCAGTGAAGGCAAATTAAAAATGAAACAGATTTGTCAGTGTTTCTATAGTGATCTATTTTTATCATTAATGATGGTGGAACCACTACATTTAGACTCAAACATCCAGGAGCCAATGTCCTATGTGAGGAAGTTGAAATGACGTTGTAAGAAAAAGAAATTTGGAAGAGCAGCTAGATCAGAGGCAGTAGTCTCAGAGAAGTTCCGGGATGAAAAGTATACAATGTCAAGCACATTGAAGGATTAGAGAAGGAAAGATATAAAAATGACTGGGAGTGGTGGGGCGGGGGGAGGGAAAGGGGAGAAGAGAAACATTCTTATTTTTTAAGTCATTAAGCAGATTCCATATGCCAAATTTTTCATCTTTATATGAGGATGGTGTTCACATACTTTAAAGACATCTTTGATGAAGATATGAGAAGAAAATAGGCAGCTTTCATAACTTTTATACATTAAACTACATTTTAACAAGTGTGCAACTGACCAAAAGGTACACAGAATACAAGATTCTGCTGTGTTGTTCATTGATTAAGAAAAAAAGCGTTTGACCCTGTAAAGTAAGACAAAGCATTAGATACCCCCTTCTAATATAGAGCATAACTACGTAAAGATCAAAAAAGATTCCTTGACAAATGCAACTCAGAGATGACTCTTTTCAATGATCCTCTAATCATTAACCCTAAATGAGGCTCAAAACAGAAAGATGTGTGCTTGTGATAGATATGACTTTATCACAGATGCCCTGTATAGGGTCCAAATGGAAGACAAATTCCTTATAAATGGTGAGGTCTTCCAGAAACTCCTGGTCAAATCAGTGAGCATTTATTTAGCCCCTACTATACGCCAGGCACTAGGCTAAGTGCTGAGATAGAAAGAAACACAAATATTGGGCCATTTGTATCAAGTCCTTGTATTAAGGCTTCCTCAATAAAACTAAGACAACTCTAAGGTGATTGACCTAAAAACCATATAGGAAAAAAAAACCAAATGGATGAAAAGTGGCCCCTATAAGACTACAACTTTCAGGTGATTGGTCAGTTTATTGAGTTTGTACATCATTAACATATATATGTAGGATAGGCACTGAAGATGGGCATTGGATTCGACCTGGAATTGTACAGAAGGAAGAGAATGATATAAACCACATTTGGGAATCTGAATAGTATTTTCAACATTCCCAAGATGCTTCCTGCTACAAAACCCAGTTTTTTAAAAAAAAAAATTAATGTTTTCCCAGGGATACTTTATAGTTGAGAATCCTAGAATATCAGTCTCCAAACAAGGAAGTGAAATGACTTGCCCAAGATCACACAGATAAGAAGTGGCAAAGCCAGGATTTGAATGAAACTTCTCTGAGAGAAAGAGAGACAGAGACAGATACAGACAGAGAGACAGAGACAGAGAGAGACAGAGACACAGAGAGAGACAAAGACAGAGAGACAGAGACAGAGGGACAGAGAAACAGAGACAGAAACACAGAGACACAGAGGCAGACAGAGACAGAAAAACAGAAACCAAAACAGAGAGAGAGAGAAGGAATGAAGGGATGGCGGGTGAGAGGCTGGCCACAGGGGTAGAGGGTACTTCCAGTGTGTTAAGTCCATGGGTGAAATGTACTTTCAAAATGAAGAGGTTTATATGGCACGGTTGAGAATGTCTAAAGAGTTCCTTAGAGACAGGAGACTTAGTAGAAATATGAGAGTTATTCTCTCATAAGGGCTTCCAAGTGGAAGAGGGATTACACTTGTTCTGTTTGGTTCCTCAGAGGGCAAAACTATTTGAGGAAGCAAATTTTGGCTTAATATAAGCAAGAACTTTCTTAACAATTAAAGTTGTCCAGCAATGAAATAGGCTACCTGGGGAGGTAAAATGGTAAACATGTTCAGAAAGAGTCTGGACAAAAGCTGCACCATCAAATAGAATGGACAATGATAAAGCCCTAAGTGGGATAAGAGGAAAGCACCTTGCCAGTTTATAGGAAGGAAGGATAGTTTCCATGGTCATGGATGCTGTCAAAATGGTTTCTGTATTGAGTAGGAGGTTGAATTAGATGAACTCAAAGGCTCTATCCCATTTTAAGATTAATAGACAGATGGTTGGGCAGCAGTTGGCCCCAGTCAAAGGATGAGATTCTACAGTACTTTGAAATTAACTTTGCTAATTCTAGTTGACTTTCAGCATTGTAGCCTCATTATTTTCACAAGCATTTTTTCTCAAGACGAGAAGAATCTTTGAATTGGCCAACCCTCACTACAATTGTAATGAGAATAAACAATAGAGAAAGAACATCTTGTATCATTGTTTGAGTGATATCTGGGGAGCAGTGATGAAGGACTGATGCTTTCAAGTGTCATGGGAATGAGGGAAGGGAGGGATATACTTTATTGACAATGAAGTCTAATATTTCTGAGAAGTTGGAATTTTACCAATGATTCATGGGGTAAGCTCATTCCCCATAAGTGTTAGCCAGAGCTAGATGGAATGATAGATTACAGTTATAGATTGTTCAGTACAGGTTTCTTCCACCTGATAGAAAAGAGCTGGGGAGTAACAACCATATCTGTGGAATGCTGGGCAATTAACTTGTTACTTCCTTAGAACTCTTTAAATAAGAAATAGAGAAACCTGTTTACCTGGAGATAGGGATCTCTGCCAGTATTTTGCCTGCTGAACTTGAGTTAATTTTTGCCAAAGGTAAGTTGTGAATTCATGTGTGTGAATAAGCAGCCTTAATGGAGCTCTAGGGCTCCCAGAAAGAAGCCAATGTTATTGTTAGTATACCTTCTACCCACCGCATCCAGGAAATGTGCGCTGTGATCTGCTTCTATAAGAAAAGCCAAGGAAATCCTGGAACCAAATCCATCTGCCCTTTTTCATCCCTCGTAGGGAGTTATCCAAGGTTGTCTTGTAATTTACCAGTGAGTACAGGAACATGAGGTGGGGCCCTGAATAGTTGGGTTCCATGGCCAGCACTACTATACATTTACTGTGCGACCTGGAATGCTTCACATACCCTCTCTTGTTATTAGAAAGAAGTCCCTGAGATTGACCCCTGTCTGTAGTGTCAGAGGTCAGGATCTAACAAATGAGAGCTGCACCATCAAATAGAACAGATGATGATAAAGCCCTAAGTGGGATATGAGGAAAGCACCCTACCAGTTCATAGGAAGGAAGGATAATTTCCAAGGGACTGATAAACTAATCCCTGATCATGCAAGGCATAGGTTAAAATGGGCATTAATGGCTCATAATGATGTACCCCTCCCAGGTAACACAATTGTGTTGATTAATTCAAAAATATTTATTATTTATTGAATAAATGAATGAATGAATGATTATTCTAAACATATTACTTTGTATTAAAGTTATCTGTCTTTTTGGCATATCATCTACTAGACTATAAGCACTGTGAGGGCAGAAACTATGTCTTTTTTCTATTTTTGGGTCATCCCTAGCTCTTAAAGCAGTCCTCTGCACAGGAGGATTTAATTATTTCTTCTACTAGAATTTTTACAGGGGTCTTGAATCCCTTAACAATCTTCATAAATTTCTCTATATTTAGCTAGACTGGTCTTTGGAAAGGAGACAACTTATTAGACAATCTTCATAAACTTCTATGGCCAAAAAGAACCCCATCATCTGGTGGTTCCCCCTTCTGTTATGAAGCTTCTCCAAATGTAGCTAGGGCAGTTCTTGGATAACAAGCACACAATCTATCATTAGGCTCACATGCAAAGTTGTTCCAGTTTAGTATGGTGTAGGCGTGGTTTTGTGAAATTCCTCAATAGCAGCAGTTCCTCAAATTGCAATCTATAGATCTCTTGGTGTCCCAAGACTATTCTAGGAGGTTGGCAAGGTCAAAATTATTTTCATAAAATTCTAAAATTATTAAAGACTATCTAATATTATTCTAAGACTATTGCCTATTAAAATACTCCTCTCTTTTCCAACTACATATCTGTATGAGTCCAGATTTTCTTCATATACTTCAACCAAAATAACATATCACAACATATTGAATGCAGAAGCAGATAGGAAAATCCAACTGTCTTCTAACATATTGAATGCAGAAGCAGATAGGAAAATCCAACTGTCTTCTATTAAGCCAAATCTCTATTAAAGAGATTTGCAAAAATGTGTAACATTGCCACTTTTCTCATGAAATTCTTTTTTTATTTTGGAAAAGTTTTTTTTTCATTAAAATGTTACTTATGTTAATATGTATTGGGTTTATTTTTGTTATTTTTAAATGAATTAAATATTTTAAAATTTTATCAGTTTTAATTTCATATGTAGCAACATTGATATATTGCACATAAACAAAATATATTTGGGGTCCTTAATAAGTTTTAAGAGTGTAAAGTAGTCGTGAGATCAAAAAGCTTAAGAGGTACTAATCTAGAATCTTCCACTCTAATACCTCATCATGGTGGGTGGCAGAGGTAGGGGAAGGAGAGATGACACTGGGTTTTTAAAGGACTGGCCAGCGGAACACTGTATTTGGCTGATCCCACCAAACTGGCAAAGTTTTGGATGCAAGCCAAATATGTCTGTTAGCCAAGAACTGGACAAACTAAATGTGAAGAGGCTCATCTCCATAAGGCTCACCGCAGGATGATGAAGTTGTTTTCGCCACATCAACTCATCAACATTGTCTACTAAAAATGCCTGCTTTCCAAGGGCCAGTCTAGCTCAATACGGAGAATCTCATCATCAGTAGTCCGGCTTTTGATGAGAAATACTATGGCCATGGCAACCTACATTTAAAACAAAAAAAAATATAAATGACCCCTTCTGTTTCTATAGCAATAATGGCACTCTGGTAGAAAGAAAGACAGAGGGCACTAAGAATCACAGAATTTTTAAGCCCATCTGATAAATATTAGGGGGCAGCTAGGTGACACAGTGGATAGAGTGCTGGGACTGGAGTCAGAAAGAATCATCTTTCTGAGTTCAAATCTGGTCTCAGACACTTACTAGCTCTGTGACTCTGGGTAAACCATTTAACCTTGTTTGCCTCAGTTTCCTCATCTGTAAAATGAGCTGGAGAAGGAAATGGCGAATATTCTAGTATCTCTGCCAAGAAAACCCCAAATGGGGTCATGCAGAATCAGACATGACTGAAAAATGACTGAACAACAATTAAATATTAACATAGGAGTTGGTAGTCTAAATATGAGATCTTCTTCCAGTGACCATAGCAATCTTGACATTCTCTCTACAAGCAAAATCAGAAGCAGAGAGATGTAAGTTCAGAAAATAAGCTAGTTATGTGTCCTGAGGAAAGAACAATGAATGGATAGCCCACGTGCTCCATTGGTGTCCATGTGATGCTAAAAGGTCTAGACATTCCAACTATAAATGAAATCAGAAGCAGAGTGATATATAGCTAGAAATAAAGGTGGGTTGATCAGATAGAGTGAAGGATAGCCAATGGGCAGCCAGCATGTTCCATGCAATGTATGTGATATCTAGCATTCTAGACATTGTAGGTAGCATAGCAGATAGAATGTTAGACTTGGTGTCAGGAAGGACTCAATTCAAGTTGAGCTTCAAATACTTAATAGCTGTGTGATTCTGGACAAGTCAATTAACCATCGTCTGCCTCAGCTTTCTCATCTGTAAAATGGGGATAATAATAGCACTTACCAAAAAGTTGGACACAACTGAAAAACAACTTAAAACCTCATAGAGTTGTTGTAAGGATCATAGGACACTATACGTGTGTGTGTGTGCATGTGTGTGTGTGTATGTGTGTGTAGATAGATAGATCCATAGATATAAAACATTGCAAACTTTAAAGCACTAAATAAATGTTAGCTATTATTATTATATTATTATTATTAAATGAAACCAGAAACAGAATGATGTATGATTAGAAAAGATGGTGAGCTAATCATAATAGTGATGGATAATCAATAGACAGCTAACATACTGCATGTGGTAGCCATGCAATGTCAAGTGATCTAGAGGAAAGTGCCCAGCATATTGGATCGGCACATAATCCCTTGTAGAGGATTTATACAAAGATGTATTTAAGAGTCCCAAGGGAGAAGGCTGTATAGATGCATTGTTTCTACTCCACCAGGCAGAATACTGAGATTACTGAGACCACAAATGCATCATAGCATCGAAGTTTATGAAATGTTTTTTGATGCCAGGCTGTCTTCTGCTTGCTAACCCACACATCTTGGGCTCCCTTGCAGTTGGTATGCACTCTGAAAGAATAGATTCATTTTAGTTCCAGAAACAGACATAATAAGGTCAATCTGTTCCATGTTTTAAAAAAAACTACTTGTTGTTTTCAAAGGAAAACAGAGGCATTTTCTGCCTTTTGGTAGAATCACTCAACTCTAGGAGCCTAGGTAATAATTTTTGTTTATAAGAACCATTTGTCTTGGTATATCATCATAGCATGCCCTGTCTTGGGTGTGAACTCCCATCCAGGTGCATGTGCACTGATTTCATTCTAGTGCCTTCCCTCTCTGTATTATTTCTTATTTGTTCTAGATAAAGCTTGTTTGTTCATCTGCATTTGCTTCTTGTCTTCCCCATTAGACTGTGAGCCCCTTGAGTCAGGGACTGTTTTTTGCCTTTCTTTGTATACCCAGTACTTTGCAGTGTCTGGCACATAGTAGGTGCTTCATAAATGCTTAATAACTGACTGACTGACAAGGAAGTGTGAGTAGCAGGCCAGACATGGTCAGTAGCAATTCAGTCCAGAGAAGAGGCCAAGTTGTCTCCCTAGGATGGAATAGTAAGTGCAGTGTGGTATAGAGAATAGTGTTAGACCTGGAGTCAGGAAGACCTGGGGTCAAAACCTGCCTCTGACACTAATTGGCTGGGTGACCCTGGGCAAGTCACTAAAACTCTCCAGGATTCAGTTTCTGCAGTTGACTTCTAATGTCCCTTAGAGCTCTAAATCTGTGGTTTATATTGTTGTTCAATCATTTTTCAATTGTGTCCAACTCTTGTGACCCCATTTGAGGTTTTCTTGGCAAAGATACTGGAGTGGTTTGCCATTTCCTTCTCCAGCTCATTTTACAGATGAGGAAACTGAGTCAAATAAGGTTAAGTGACTTGCCCAGGTCACACAGCTAGTAAGTGACTCAGGCCAGATTTGAACTCATGAAGATGAAATTTTCTGATTCCAAGCCCAGTGCTGTTACCACTGAACCACCTTTATGATGGAGAGCCAAATGACAGGGGAATTCCTCTTCTGGATCTTGAAGTTTTCCCTACTTCAATGCCCATATTATTGCATCACTCATCTGGTTGGGGAAGTGGGAAAGGAGGGATTGCCTTCCTGGCCAGGAAAGGCTTAAATGCTAGACTGAGAGCAGTTCTCTCCCTCTCAAGCAGAGGTATAGAGCTTGGGTGAGTGGGAAGGAAGGACTTGAAAGTGGACACATTCTGGTGGCTGCTGTCACCTCATCTATTAAAACTCAGCTCCATCTCAAGATTTGAAGAAGAAGGATCAGAATATCAAGATATCTGGTTCTCCAAGGAGGTAAGGGTGCTCCTAATTCCTGATCTGAGATGGAGAACACCCTGATTCAGCCCACAGGACAAGGGGTGAGTGAACACTCAGATGTCTTCCTTCCCAGGTATTTTTATCCATAGGCCAGGACATTGACATAGAGCAATGTCCAGACAGGTTGGGATCATGGCTTCCCCAGAGCAGGCCAGTGCATGCCCTTGTGATCATAGGTTTCAGGGGTTCAGACCATCTCTCTTGCTCTTATTCTTTCCCCTCACAACAACAGAGTTCTGCCAAAGATCTTTGGGATAGAGGGATGGAGAGAAAGAAGGAGGCAGAACCAGAAATTCAGTGGAAAGGGTGAAAGATTTTGAATCAGAGGTTCTGGGTTCAATTTCTCACTGCCACTTAATTACTATCTCTGAGAGGCTGGACAAGTCATTAAAATGTTCTGGGGCCTCAGTTTTCTCATAAATAAAATTAGATGGTGGGGTGGGCCAGATAACCTCTGACATCTCTTCTGGCTTAAATGTGTGATTCTAATACCCTGGATTTGGAGGGTATAAGAAGGTGTAGGTAGAGCCTCAGGATAACATCATCATTTAAAAAGACTTTCCAAAATGGGATTATGGAAAGGACCTCAGTTTCTTCATCTATAAAATGGAGATAATAATACTTATGCTATCTATTTCCCAGCACATCTGGAAAGTGCTTAGAATAGTGTCTTGCTCATAGTTCAGTATTCCAAGGAGCCTATAATTGAAGTTGGCAAGTAGAGCCTGGAGTGGGGAAGACCTGAGTTCAAATCCAGCCTCAGATGCTTATTAGCTGTGTGACCTTAGGCTAGTCAATTACTTAACCCTATTTGCCTCAGTTGCCTCATCTGTAAAATGAGCTGAAGGAGGAAATGACAAACCACTCCAGTATCTGCAAAGAAAACCCCAAATGGGGTTGTGAAGAGTTGGACATTACTGAAACCACTGAAAACAACAATAATTGAAGTTCTCCATGGGTATAGGCCTATTTACATCTTTTATAAATCTGCACCTGTTTATAAATATGATGTCTCTTCCGTTAGAATGTTAACTCCCTGAGGGCGGGGACTCTTTACTTTTACTTTATATCTGCAGAAGTGCTTAACTCAGTGCTTGGCTCATAGTAAGGATGCAGCTGTTCTTCTCTTTAGTAACTTATTTTAATGAATTGTTGTGGATGAAAAATCATCATCCTGTGGTCAACCTGAGGAAAGTGCTTTGTAGACCATAAAGCTCTAGAAGTTTAAGTTATCTTCTCCTCCCCTCCTCCTCATCCTCGTCCTCATCCTCCTCGTCCTTGTCCTCATCTTCCTCTTCCTCCTGCTCCTCCTCCTTCTTCTTCTTCTTCTTCTTCTTCTCCTTCTCCTTCTTCTTCTTCTTCTTCTCCTTCTTCTTCTTCTTCTTCTTCTCCTTCTTCTTCTTCTTCTTCTTCTTCTTCTCCTTCTTCTTCTTCTCCTTCTCCTCCTCTTCCTCCTCCTTCTTGTTCCTCCTCCTCCTCTTCCTCCTTAGAGATGACTTCCTTCCTTAGAGATGACTCTAAGATATGTGTAATAACTATTGGTTAGGACACACATTATATTCCTAAAGACACTATTGGGGGAATGTGCCCAGAGAGGCTAGATGAGACCAATTCCTTGGCTGTACTGATGATTTCCTGTGCCCAGGCAGATCGCTGAGGGACAGGGCTCTCACATTTCCAATGATACTTTATGTTCCAATGAAAAGCTTTCAATCTTAACTATATTTTTAATCAGGGTTCCCCTTTCACCAAGAGAAAAATTTTCCTGAAGGCCATTGCTATCCTATCTGTTCTGGCAGAAACGGTACCTGGAGATATTGCCATGCATAGTTTTATCCTCCTGGATAAAATTCCATTCAGACCTGATAATTTTCTACAGAAGCTTTTGATCTCATGGTGTATCATGCTTCCTCATTGCCCTGCCACAGGATCTCATTGCTCTCATTAAACTGAGAGATTGCTACCAGTTTGGACTTTGGAGAGTTATAGGGCAACATAGTAAAGATACTCTGGCCCCAGCATCTGCCAAGTCAGCCCTTATGGTTATAGAGATTAGTTATGGTAACTGAAGAGTTGGGGGGTTGGGGGAGAGGATGGCCAAGGAATCTAGCCCCAGCCCTGGCCTTTGAGATCAGTACAATAAGCTGGTAGGTAATTTCAGAACTCAAAATGGAGAAGAGTGGGAAATAGGTTGGCTCCTAATGCTTCTCTTCTTCCATTTGAGAATCACTCAACTTGACTTTGCCTGTGCCCGGTGCAGTAGGGACTGAAATATAAGTAGCTCATAGACTGAACAATACAGGGAACTTTTAACAAGCTCAATGATTTTACTATACTTGGCCTCCCTCAGGGACTCAGAGAGAAGGGTCTAGACAAAGAAGGAGTGGTCAATTATGGCAGAAGACCACTTTTCAAAGTCAGCTTTTTCCTCTTCTCCCAATGTCTCAATCTATTCCTCTTCTCTACTCCTTTCTTCTTTCCTTCTCTCCCTCTCTTTCTTTCTTCCTTCCTTCCTCCCTTCCTTCTTCTTCCTTCCCTCCCATTCTTTCCTTTCTTTCTTCCTCCCTTCCTTCTTCCCCCTCTCACTTTCTCCCTTCCTTTCTTTTTTCTTCATTTCCTTTTTTCCTTCCTTCCTTCCCTCCTCTTTCCTCCCTCCCTTCTTCCCTCCTTTCCTCCCTACCTTCTTCCCTCCCTCCATTTCTCCCTTCCTTCCTTCCTCCTTCCCCTCTTTCTTTCCTCCTCCCTCCCTTTCTCTCTTCCTTCCTTCCTTCTCTCCTGTTCTCCTTACCTCTTATCTCCTGTGTCTACGTACTAGGTCTGTCAGGGATACATGTCTTACCCCCTAACTTGTGATGACCCTCACACCTACAGAAACTGCTCTGGTCTAGGCTGAAATACAGACATTTTTCTGGAGGTTCTTCAGGCTTCTTTGTATTCCTTGTCACTCCTGTTTTCTGTCTTTGGTTTAAATCATAAGGCATTATGTTCCCAGTTCTCTTAAATATTTATTAGGGGAGATAAAGTTGATTCAATTCTACAAATATTTACTAAGAGATGTTAAAGGCACTAAAAGCATAGGCTCATAGGAGGTAATCTTAGAAGTAATTAAGGCCAACTTCCTCATTTTACAGATGAGGAAACTGAGTCACAGAGAGGTTAAATGACTTGTCCAGGATCAGTACTTTCTTATGTCTTGGAGGTGAGTTTGGGCTCTTAATTTTATTTCATTGATATGTTCTAATTTTATATCACCTTCAGTTCTAAATATATCCCTGCCCCCTCCTTTCCCCATTAGGAAAGAGGGCAAAAAAACAGTTCGCCCAAAACAACTAATGTGTCAGTTATTTTGGAGAGTAAAGCAATATACCACACCTAGAGTGCCCCACCTCTGAAAAGAGGAAAGGGAGGTACATTTTTTCAATTCTTACCCAGTGCCAAGTTTGGTGACCTGGGATTTTTAAAGGCTATGCTAAGACAACGTGAACCCTGGCAGGCTCTACCCAGTTTTAATTCTATTCTGCAAGTATTTCTTGAGTTCTTACTTGTTCAACATGGTGCTGGGCTCTGCAGGGACTCAGGGAAGTTTAAGACTTGGTCTCTATCCTTAGGGACATTACAATCTCTATGCATGAGAAGAACAGTGAAAAACAATAAAATTAATCTGAGAGATGCTGGCTTTGAATGTTGTGGAAGGGGATAGGAGGAGGAGAATATCAGTGTGGCTGGAACTAGACAGGAGATGCTGCAAGCAATGGGTAAACCTAACTCCTTCAGCAACCAAAGACTCAAGGAAGGACTCAAGCAGGACCTGAACCCAGCAGATAGTGGGATATCCATCTGATCCATGTACCATTCTAAGCTCATATGGCACAATGGATAAGTAGAACCTGGTAACAGCAAAAGAGAAAGTTTCTCCCCAAGGAATGAATTCTCCTCATTTAGGAGGAAGTGGGTCTGACCTGAGGGTCAGTGGAGGAGAGGGGAAGTGTCTGGAAACACAAAAGAGTCAGCATATGCCTTCTGGATATAGAAACTGGGAGATTATGAGAAGTCAAACTCAATGACAGCGAGGGAGTATTAATGATAATTAGGGCACAAGGAAAAACGATTCAGGAAATATCTATTATATGTCTACACTGTCCTAGGTGCTACAATCAGACATAGAAGGATGGAGTCCTTGCTCAAGAACCTTACACTCTGTGGGTGGGTGGGGGAAATAAAAACTTATACACAGTTAAGTAAATATTAAGTAAAAAGTAATCCAAAGTAATTGTTGGGGGAAGGAGAGAGTTCTAATACCTGTGGAGGGTCAACAAAGGCCTTTCCTAAGAGGTAGCACCTGAAATGAGCCTTGAAGGGAGGGAAGAGAAGATGGGAGGCGTAAAGTTTTATGATGCATTTACTATGTTCCAGGCATTATCTAAGTGCTTTACAAGTATTGCCTAATTTGCTCCTTACAACAACCCTAGAAGGTAGGTGTTGTTATTGTCCCTATTTTGCAGGTGAGGAAACTGAGGTAGTTAAATGACTTGGCCAGGGTTACACAGCTAGGAAGTGTCTGAGTCTGGATTTGAACTCAGACCCAGTGCTCTATTCTCTGCATCACCTAGCTACCAAGAGGTGGAGTTGATTGAGGTAGGAGAATATTATAGACATGAAGGACATGGTGTCAGGTGATGGGATATCACAGGAAACATCAGGTAGGTCAGTTTGGCTGTAATAAAGAGTGCATGAGGGAAAATAACATGAAATAAATCTGGAAAGATGTTATTGTTTGTTGTTTAGTTTTATCTGACTTTCCATGTCCCCGGTTGGGCTTTTCTTGGCAAAGATAACTACAATGATTTGCCATTTCCTTCTCAGCTCATTTTACAGATGAGGAAACTGAGACAAACAGGGTTAAGTGACTTGCCAATGGTCACAGAGCTAAGAAGTGTCTGAGGCTGGATTTGAACTCAGGAAAGTGAGTCTTCCTGACTCCAGGTCTGGTTGGAAAGACAGACTGGATCAAAGTTATGAAGAGATTTAAACACTGAGCAGAGATATTTGCATTTTATCCTAGAGGCAATAGGGAACCACGAACTTCCTTGAGCAGAGGAGTGCCTTGCTCAGATCTGTGCTTTAGGAAAATCAATTTGGCAGCCATGTGAAGGAAGGATTGAAAGGGGTGGGGAAGCAGGGAAAACAATGAGGATGCCACCACAATAGTATAGGTGATTGAATGAGATAACATTTGTAAAGCACTTGGCACATGCTGGGCACATAGTAGATGCTTAATAAATGCCTGTTCCCCTCCCCCTTACAGTGAGAGGTGATGAAAGTGATGGTAGTGTGACTGAAGAGAAGGGAACAGATGATGTTCTGGGGAGAGAATTATCTTTCAGAGAGGGCAGTTCCTGATAGTTTTCTATTCATATCAGTTAGGCAATCAACCAGTCTGTTTTTAGCCAACAAGCATTTATTGAACACTTATTATATGCTAGGCTGTGCCAAGCACTGGAGGTGGAAAGGCAAAAACACTGTTCCTACCCTTAAAGAGCTCACGTTCTGATGGGAGAGACAACATGTAAATAACTAGGTACAAACAAGGCATGTATGTGTGGATACAGAAAAAGAGAGAGTGAGAGAGAGAGAGACAGAGACAAAGAGACAGAGACTAGAGAATAACATCTCAGAAGGAAGGCACACACTAGCATCTGAGGGTCAATGGAGACTTGAGTTGAGTCTCGAAGAAAGCCGAGGAAACTGAGGCAGAAGTGAAGAGGGAGATTATTTTAGGCATAAGGGAGCAATTAAGGCAAAGGCATAAACAAAGAAAGGAGAATGGGAAGGAACTTTTAAGATCATTCTAGTGTCATGGACTCCTCAGGCACTCTGGTGAAGCATATGGAGCCCTTCTTGGAATGGTGTATACAGTACATAAAATAAAATACAGAGGATTACAAAAGAAATCAATTTTTTTGAAATACAGTTATAGAATACAATTATTTAAAAATAAATTCACCTGATCTATCCAACCCCATTATTTTATAGATGAGGAAACTGAGGACCAGAGAGGTAAAAAGACCAGCCCAAATTCACTCATTTGCCTCTTCTCAGGTCACATGTACCAGGTCACATTCCTTTGCAATGGTTTTTGCAGGGCACCTATCTCAGGGCAGGATGGAAAATGATTCCCCTCTTCATCTTATGTTTGCTTCAAGGTAAGTAAAGGAGAGAGCCTGGGGGTGACTCTTAGAATCCTAAAATGTTTAGATTGTCAGGCAGGCAAGACCTGTGATTCCATGCCCCACCCTGCCTGTACCCAAAGCCAACCTGCAAAGTTCAAGAGGTTTCTGATGGGCATCATGATTGCAGTCAACTCTTAGCCCAACCATACCCTTTTCTCTACCACGTAGCCAGGTGGCTCCTAGCCAGTTGCCATTAGAAGTAAACCAAAGAAGGTAATAGATACAGGCTCAGAGAGGGTGGGCATTTCCTTCCCCTATTGGGTGTTATGAGTCACTGTTGTCAAAGGGCAAATACATCATAAACAATTTCTATATGATCCACTTTAGAAGAGTCTCTAGGCCCTTTCTCTTTTTCTGGTTAAAATAGACCCTCAGAAATTTGTTTTGCTTGACTATGCACATTTATGACAAGATTTTCTTTTTCTTTTCTTTTTTCCCCAGTGGGGGTGTGGGGGAGAGGAAAAGAAATGATTTAAAAATTAATTTAATTTTAAAACATTTTTTGAAAAAATAGACTTTATCTACTCCCCCACCCCCATCCCTTCTTGCAGATACTAGTGCTTTGAAAGGTCCAAGACTGGTAGCTGGAGACCCTGGGGGAACGGTCACCATTAAGTGCCATTATATTCCCACACCTGTCAACAAGTACCAGAGGAAATATTGGTGCCGCCTGTACCCGCCTCAGAGGATCTGCCACACCGTCATCTCTACCAACTTCTTCATCAGGCAGAGCTATCGTGGCCGAGTGACTCTTGTGGACTTCCCCAACCGGGGCATGTTTGAAGTGACCTTGGCCCAATTGACATCTGAAGATGCAGGCTACTATCGCTGTGGCATTGGACGTAGAACAGATACGTTCTTCTTCAGCATGAATCTCACCATCTCTACAGGTACAGGCTTATGTTACACCACAATGCTTTATAGTGAAAACAGGTAGAGTGCAGTAGGGAAAGTACTAGGTCTAGAAACAGCATTTAGATTCAAATGATGACTTCCCCACTTACTACCTCTGTGATTGTGGGCAAGGCATTTCATTTCTGTGGGCCCTACTTTCCTCATTCACACAATGAGGAGATTGGATTATATAATCTCTATGCTTCCTTCCAGCTCTGATTCTGATACAGAGGGCAGTGAGTTCCATAGCAATAACATCATAAATGTGACAGATATGCTTCTTAAAATGTGGTCTATAACTTAAATTAGGAGAGTGGACCAAAAGAGATTCTATTGCTTGGGAAATTCTGAATCTTTCAGAATATTCTCTCCTCAGGACCATGCCTTAAACCCAAACCACTCTGGAGCTTATTGATTGGCCAACAATAGGTCCCAGCCCAAGCCTCATCTGATGGTTGCTCTTTGGGCCCTGATGACTCAGAGTAAATGTAAATAGCAACTGTTTCTGTTTTTAGCCAGGAATCCTGAGGGTCTTCCTCTTCCAGAAAGACTTTTTTTTAACTAAGTAAAAGAAGTTATTCTTTGTCTCATTTTTTGCCTAGCCTTAGTCACTGAATGGACATTGTCTCAGTGAACCTGAGACCTGGGAAAGACCTTAGCTTAAAAAGTCCAAGGCCTCCCACTGTATCTGGGGTCATCTCCAGTCATGCTGATCTATATCTTGACACTGGGCCCTAATGACTCCAGAGGATAAAGTGAGGCTGCTGACTTTGCATAGACCTTCCTCACTTAAATCCATGTAATTATATATTTTCTCTAATACACACACACACATACATATGTACACACACACACACACACACACATACAGTGCCTGATGTGGGATGAGAAAGCAGGTCTTCCTGACTCCAAATCCAGTGCTTTCTCCACTTTAGGTTGCCTTCTTTCAGATTGGCATCATGGAATCTGAGAGTTGGGAGTGGTAATCTAGTCCATCCCTGCACCAGAGGCAGCCAGAGTACTGGGCTCACCACGACCCTGTAAATAAGTATCATAGTCCTCATTTCACAGATCAGGAAACCAAGGCAGAGTGACTGGCCCATAGTAACACACCAGGAAATGGCAGAACTTGGACTCAAACCCTCTTCAGGCCTTCTTGTTCCAGTAATGCCCTACTCCTTATATTTATCCCTCTCTCCTCCCCCAATCACTCCTTCAAAATTCCCATTTCCTTAGTTCACCAGCAATTAGTTGTTAGAAGGAAAGCTCTTGATGAAATAAAGCTGCAACTCAAGGAAGGAATATCTGATAGACTTATGAGGAAACTCTGAAGAGGGTTCTAGGCTGTAGGCTCTGTGAAGCCAGAGGATGGCATATGGGTAGTGGATGATTAGGGATAGAGGGAATCCTAGAAAATGGGATCATGGAATAGAAAGAGGAGATGGCTGCCCACTTCCCACCTTTGCCCTGATCTCTGCTGCACTAGAGACTATCGATGTTTTCTTAAATTTGTATGTTAGCTAATGTGCCCATTGGTGTAACACTTAGCTTGATTGACCAGTTTAACTGCTTCCAGCCAACTTAATGTAGCCTCTTTACAAATTCAAATGCACTTTCATTAATTAACCTGTGTCCTTTCCCAACAGCTCAAGCCAATCGTTCTTTAGATTCTTCCATCCTCAGAATTCCCTCAAGCATCATCCCCATGACAGCTCAGGCTACCAGAGGCCAGACCATTAACACAACCCTGCTTGTAGAGGGATGGGAGACAAGAACCAGCAGAAGAGGTACCACTCCAGCTGAAGTCACCCAGGCTCCAGGAACCATTGAAGTGACCACTACAGTTACAGGTGGACAGGAACTTGGCACAACTCTGCTTGTAGAGGGATGGGAGACAGGAACCAGTAGAAGAGGTACCACTCCAGCTGAAGTCACCCAGGCTCCAGGAACCATTGAAGTGACCACTACAGTTACAGGTGGACAAGACCTAGACACAACCCTGCTTCTAGAGGGGTGGGAGACAAGAACCAGCAGAAGAGGTACCACTCCAGCTAAAGTCACCCAGGCACCAGGAACCATTGAAGTGATCACTACAGTTACAGGTGGACAGGACCTTGACACAACCCTGCTTATAGAGGGGTGGGAGACAAGAACCAGCAGAAGAGACACCACTCCAGCTGAAGTCACCCAGGCACCAGGAACCATTGAAACAACCACTACAGTTACAGGTGGACAGGACCTTGACACAACCCTGCTTGT
>NW_020954576.1:46471589-46471939 GCF_900497805.2 Vombatus ursinus
ACAGTTACAGGTGGACAGGACCTTGACACAACCCTGCTTGTAGAGGGATGTGAGACAGGAACCAGTAGAAGAGGTACCACTCCAGCTGAAGTCACCCAGGCACCAGGAACCATTGAAACAACAACTACAGTTACAGGTGGACAAGACCTAGACACAACCCTGCTTGTAGAGGGGTGTGAGACAGGAACCAGCAGAAGAGACACCACTCCAGCTGAAGTCACTCAGGCATCAGGAACCATTGAAGTGACCACTACAGTTACAGGTGGACAAGACCTAGACACAACCCTGCTTGTAGAGGGGTATGAGACAAGAACCAGCAGAAGAGACACCACTCCAGCTGAAGTCACCCA
>NW_020954576.1:46471949-46512183 GCF_900497805.2 Vombatus ursinus
TACAGTTACAGGTGGACAGGACCTTGACACAACCCTGCTTATAGAGGAGTGGGAGACAAGAACCAAAAGAAAAGATATCACTCCAGGTGAAATACACAGAGGAAGCACTGGAGTAACAGCCCCAGGTGTAGATGGATGGGTTCCAAAAACTATCGAAACAACAGCTTCAGCTCCAGGTAGTCAGGTCTTTGATGCAACCTTGGTTATAAAAGGACACGGGGCAGGAAATTGCAGCGGACATATCACTCCAAACACAGTTGCCAAGACCTCAGGAACCCTTGCAACAATCATCTCAGTTGCAGGTAGACGGGGTCCAGGAACTCTTGGAAGAACAATTCTAGCTGCAGGCAGACAGGACCTTGACACAAGTCTGGTGGCAAAAGGACAGGGAGCAGGAATTAGCAGAGGAGATCCAGCTCTGATTAGAGTCACTCAGCTACCAGCACAAGCTTCAAGCAAAAATCTACAGCCTCCAGCAATAGTTAGATTAACGAGTCCAGGTACTGGTGACTGGGGTCTGGAAACCACAAGAGCAGCAAATTTAGTTCCAGAGCGACAGACTTCAGGAGCCAAAGTAACATCAAGCACCATGGAAGGTGGTTTGGTCTTGGGAACTAGGGCAGTGACGAAAACAGTTGGAGGAACCATTAGAGAAAGGAAATTAACCATCAGAAGCACACATAGGCTAACTGAGGGAACTGTGAACATTGGAATACCTCAGATTACCACCAGAAACAGCCCGGGAACCATGAGGCCTTCAACAACGGTCAGAGACAGTCTCAGAGAAGTAACTCCAGGCACAGACCAACAGATTCAGGAGGTCACCAGAGCTACAGCCCCAGATGCAGATGTAGGTGCTTGGTTCTCAGGAACCATTAGAAAAGGGGAAGCTTCAGTCTTAGAAGGAACAGCTGCTATTGGTAGAGAAAGTCATTCTGAGGAACCACTGAGAATTCCAGGAGCTGCACTTCTGATTCCTCCCAGCAAGAAGCCCTTCATGGAGAAGTAAGAGCCTGTGTCTCTCCTCCAGAGGTACCACTCTTGCCACTCTGGCCCTTTAGCTCCATTCTCTGGGTCCTTCTTCATCTTTGCTCACTCATCCTAAAATTGGACTTAGAATTGATGAGGAGTCCACTTGATTTGTTATCCTTCCTTCTTTTTCCTCAGATAAAGATAAGGACAACAGATACGACAATGTTTCACCTCAGTCTGTTGCTTCCTTTCCTTACCCCTTCAGAAGTCTCACTTGAGAGGTTGTTATCTATGCTGGAAAGTTCTCTCTCTCTCTCTCTCTCTCTCTCTCTTTCTCCTTCCTTTTTTCTTTGTTTCTTTCCCTCTCTTATTCCCTCCTTTTTTCCTTCCTTCCTTCCTTTCCTTCTTTCTTCCCTCCCTTCCTCTCTCATAGTTTAATTAGATAGTTTGAATCATAAAATGAAAGAACCAAATGGGATGAGTGAAAATATTTAATCCAAAGCCCTCATTTTGGAAGTTTAGACAGAGACTCAGAAAGATATAGTGTCTTGGCCAAGGTCACACAGCTAATAATTTTATGTCTGAGAAAGGAGTAGAACAGATCTTCATTCCCTAATCCAGTACAATTTCAGATAGATAGCACAACCTTTCTCATAGGCTGTGAATGGGCCACCTTGAGCATATAGACACCCTTATGTAGCACGGTGATGGAGAAAGAGCCCTAGGCTGACTCTCAAAAGGCCTGAGTTACTCTAGTCCTGGCTCAGTGACTAGCAAGCCGTGTGTAATTGAGTACCTCTCAGTGTCTTAGTTTCTTCCTCCATAAAATGAGGATGTTGGACTAGATGGTCCACAAGGTCTTTTCCAACTCTTAAGTTTTAGGATGTTTTGACTATAAGCAAAGTCCTTCTTGGGTCCTCCCCGTTTCCTACCCTTCCTCAGCCCTCTCTTCTCCTTTCTTCCCCAGCTCATCTCCAGATCAGAAGCGTGTCTCCCAGATCCTAATTACTCTCTCTACTGTGTTGCTTCCACTTGTTCTCCTGGTTCTGTTGCTACTGCTAAGGAAGCTTCGAAAGAGGATCTGTAAGTCACTGGGGTCCAGGTATGGGGAATGGCAATTTTTACATCCTTTTTGATGCTATAAGGGATGCAGTTATGTCTGATGGTTAGGGTAGTAGACTAAGGGATGAGGTAGGGTAGGAGATCAGAGATCTAGATACAGAACTCCCCTTATACTTTCTGTAGGCCTCTAGACAAGTCTACCTATCTGGGCCTCAGTTTGTCTATCTCTACAATGAGCACAATCATCATTTCCCAGTCACTGCTTCCTAGGACCAATAATGCTAAAGATGAAGTTCTTTGGAAGATCATATGAATCTTAAGATTTAGAACTTGAAGGAAATTTAGAAATCATCTACTCCAAGTCCCTCATTTTACAGGTGAGGAAGCTAAAAATAAGAGGGAAATTTGCTTTCCAAGGTTATACAGCTAGGAAGTCACAGAGCTGAGATTGAGACCTCTGCCTGCCAACTCCCTTGGCAAGTTTGTGCTCACACAATTTGAGATGTCTTGAAGGCCTTTCCCCCTCTTCTTTGCAGAGATATTGAAGGGTGGGGGAGTCTATGGATGTGAAACATTGTCAGACTTTTTCAGTATAATGACGGGTTTTGTGAAATTTTTTTCTCTTATTTTCCTTTTTTAAAAACATTTTTTGTTATAAGGGATGGCTCCTCTGGGAGAAGGATATGGGGATAATTTAGGCTATGTAAAAACAAAATCTATCAAGAACATTTTTTAAAATGGTGTCCTAAAGGAATTGCTAAATAGAAGCTTGCATGCCCTCCAAGTCACCCCACTCCACCCCCTTGTATATGGAGACAGAGAAAGAGGGACAGAAAGAAAAGTCTCACCAAACAATGAATCAGCCAAAGACTATACATTCTGTGTGCTTGAGCTGAAATTATTTTAAATCAGGTCTCTGCCAGTCCAGGGTCCAGAGCTAAGTGTTAGTAAGCAAAGAGTTATATAGTAACTGGGGCTGGGGCTGAGGCTGGTGGGAGGGGCCTAGAGTGGGGGAGGGGGGCAGCCTGAGTCCACAGGCTATAGATTCCATAGTCCTAGTACTCTGCTGAACATTCCTTGCTCTGGGGTCCCAAACAGTTGCTTGGTGGCGGGATGCTTTGAGAACAAAGTATTTCTTCAGGTGAAGAGCTATAAGGGGAAGAACTTTCCAGGTCCAATAACCCTCACAAGGTTTTCTATGCCTATGCAGCTGTTCGGACACAGAAGCCCACGTTTTCCCTAATCCAGCTAACTAACTTTCAAGATCTCCCTGAGAAGCTGAGCTTGGAAGCGCTACAGTCCCAGGAAGCCTAATTCCTCCACAGTCATCCCCACGGAAGGCAATCAGGGAGATCAAGTCTCCTATCTGTGGCAGTCTGAGCCTCTCAGAGGGAGACCTGAGGCCCTCAGTGTCTCCCTGGAACACTAGGACCAGGAGCTCCTGGACATAAATTCCATACCACCTCTTCCCTATAGTTGAAAGAGGAGGCCAAAGGAGCTGGGGTTCAACCTTGAGAAGAAAAAGGTGAGGTTGTGAGGACTTAATTATTTTTAAATCTAGGAGGGGTGTTAAAATGAAGGATGCTTATTGATTGCTCACCACCAAAGAATGGATGAAGAGATTTTAAATTTCAGTGAGACTCCAGAAAGGATTTTCAGATTAAGAGAAGAATTACTGATCCCTGGAAGAGACTACCAGGGGAGGCCATGAAATCTCCATCCCCAAAGATCTAACAATTGTGATCTCTCCTTACTCCAAATCCCCTCCCCCATTACTTTGTAATTCTCATATGGTATTTTTTACATCTAAATTTGTACTGTAGTTATTTGTGCATGGACTTAGTGTATCATTCCAAAACACGGACTGTAAATTTCCCAAGAATGTCTTCTTCATCTTTGTATCTCCCATAGTGCCCAAGCATGTAGTAAACACTCAATAAATACATTTGTTGAAGTGAATTGAGTTGTCTAGATTGATCAGTTACGGGGTGAAATTATCTCTGAGTATTCCAGTCTTCAATGATTTCCCCTTTTTCTCAACTCCTTCAATAGTCTCCATATTTATATCAGTAAAAATTTTTGATGGTACTGCCCCCGTGTGAGTATAATTATTTAGAAATTATATATGCGTACTTCTGTACTAATAATTATGTGCCTTCTAAAATTTACCAAAAATTAAAAATTTTGAAAGGAATAATCCATAAAGATGATACAATATTTTGTCCTAGAGTCATTAGGAAGTCACTAGAGTATATTGAGGGGTGTGTGTAACATGGTCAGACCTACAGTTTAGGAAAATCACTTTAGGAGATGTGTCTCAGCTGGCATGAGAATGGGAGAAACTTGGAGGGGGGAACAGATAAGAGACTATTGCAATAGTCCTGGTTGAGAGGTGATGACAGTCTGAAATAAGGTGATAATGAAGTAAGTTGAGAAAGGAAAAAGATGGGACAGATATAGAGGTAAGGACAATAAGATTTGGCAGCTGGTTACATACGTAGGATGAGAGAAAATAATAATGACAGCCAGATGGTGTTGCCCTTCACAGCTTCACAGTTTGGAAGAGGGGTGGCATCGGATGAAAAGGAAATGAATAAGATTTGTGATCTGTACTTGCTCATCCTGCGGAACTCACCTGTGGTTTTTGTTTGCTTGTTTATTTTTTCTAGTTTGTTTTTTTGTAAATAATATTTTTATTTTTTTCCAATTACATGTAAAAGTTGTTTTCAACATTCATTTTTATAAGATTTTGAGTTCTAAATTTCTCTTTCTCTCTCCCTCCCTCCCCAAGATGGAAGCAATCTGATATAGGTTATACATGTGCAAACATGGAAACATTTCCACATTATTCATGTTCTGAAAGAACATGAACAAACAGAACAAACAAAAACAAACAGACAAAAATAAACCCCCAAAATGAAAATAATGTGCTTCGATCTGCATTCAGACTCCATAGTTCTTTCTCTGGACGTGGACAGCATTTTCCATCATGAATTGTTTGGAATTGCCTTGGATCATTGCATTGTTGAAAAGAGCCACGTCAATCATAGTTGATCATCGAAGTGTTACTGTTACCATGTACAATGTTCACCTGGTTCTGCTTGATTCACTCAGAATCAGTTTACGTAAGTCTGAAATCCATCTTCTTATCATTTCTTGTAACAAACAGTATTCCATTCCATTCATATACCACTACTTATTCAATCATTCCCCAATTGATGAGCATTCCTTCAATTTCCCATTCTCTGCCATCACAAAAAGAGTTCCCATAAATATTTTTATTCAAGTAGGCTCTTTCCCTTTTTTAATGATCTCTTTGGGGTACAGACCTAGTAGTGGTATTGCTGCATCAGAGGTTATGCACAGTTTGATTGCCCTTTGGGCATAGTTCCAAATTGCTCTCTAGAATGGTTGGATCAGTTCACAACTCTACCAACAATGCATTAAAGTCCCAATTTTCCCACATCTTATCCAACATTTATCATTTTTCTTTTCTGTCATATTAGCCACTCTGATAGGTATGAGGTAGTACCTCAGAGTTGTTTTGATTTTCATTTCTCTAATCAATGGTGATGTAGAGCATTTTTTCTTTTTTTTTTGTAAATTATAATAATTTATTTATTTTAGTTTTCAGCATCACTTCCATAAGATTTTGAGTTTTAAAATTTTCTCCCCATCCTTCTCCTCCCACTTCCTCAAGATGGTGTGCAATCTGATATAGGCTCTACTTATGCATTCATATTAAGCATATTTTCACATTAGTCATGATGTATAGAAGAATTAGAACTAATGGGAGGAACCACAAGAAAAAAGAAATAAAACAAAACAGCAAAAGAAAAGGAGAGTAAATAGTATGCTTCCATCTGCATTCAGACTCCATAGTTCTTTCTCTGGATGTGGATAACAATTTCCATCATGAGTCTTTTGGAGGTGTCTTAGACTCTTGCATTGCTATGAAGAGCCAAGTCCATCAAAGTTAATCACACATTGTGGCTGTTACTGTGTACAGTGTTCTCCTGGTTCTGCTCATTTCACTCAGCATCAGTTCATATAAGTCTTTCCAGGTTTTTCTGAAGTCTGCCTGCTCATCATTTCTTATAGCACAATAATATTCCATTACATTCATATGCCACAACTTGTTCAGCCATTCCCCAATTGATGGGCATCCCCTCAATTTCCAATTCTTTGCCACCACAAAAAAGCTGCTATAAATATTTTGGTACATATGGGTCCTTTAACCATTTTTATGATCTCTTTGGGATACAGACCCTGAAGTAGTATTGCTGGGTCAAAGGGTATGCACAATTTTATAGCTCTTTGGGCATAGTTTCAAATTGCTCTCTGGAATGGCTGGATCAGTTCACAACTCCTCCAACAATGCATTAGTGTTCCAATTTTCCCACATCTTCTCCAACATTTATTATTTTCCTGTTTTGTTATGTTAGCCAATCTGATAGGTATGATGTGGTACCTCAGATTCATTTTGATTTGCATTTCTCTAATCAATAGTGATTTAGAGCATTTTTTTCATATGGCTATTGATAGCTTTAATTTCTTCCTCTGAAAACTGCCTATTCGTATCATTTGACCATTTATCAATTGAGGAATGACTTGTATTCTTATAGATTCAACTCAGTTCTTTATGTATTTTAGAAAATGAGGCCTTTATCAGAGACACTGGCTATAAAAATTGTTTCCCAACTTTCTGCTTCCCTTCTAATCTTGGTTGTATTGGCTTTGTTTGTGCAAAAATTTTTCAATTTAATGTAATCAAAGTCATCCATTTTGCATTTCATAGTGTTCTCTATCTCTTGTTTGGTCAAAAATTCTTCCCTTCTCCATAGATCTGATAGGTAAATGATTCCTTGCTCTCCTAGTTTGCTTATAGTATCAGTCTTTATATCTAAGTTATGTACCCTTTTTGACCTTATTCTGGCATAGGGTATGAGATGCTGATCTATGTCTGGTTTCTGCCATACTATTTTCAATTTTCCCAGTAGTTTTTGTCAAAGATTATTTCTCTAATTTGTTGTTTGACCCACTCATTCTTTAGGATTAGATTATTTAGTTTCCAATTAAATTTTAATCTGTCTTTCCATGGCCCTTTATTACATGTAATTTTTATTGTATCATGATCTGAAAAGGATGCATTTAATATTTCTGCCTTTCTACATTTGATTGTTAGGTTTTTATGCCCTTATACGTAGCCATGTTTTGTGTAGGTGCTATGTACCCATTTAATTTTCTCTAGAAGTCTATCATATCTAACTTTTCTAAAATTCTATTCACCTCCTTAACTTCTTACTTGTTTATTTTGTGGTTAGACGTATCTAGTTCTAAGATGTTGAAGTTGAGGTCCCCCACTAGTATAGTTTTGCTGTCTATTTCTTCCTGTTACTCACTTAACTTCTCTAAGAATTTGGATGTTATTCCACTTGGTGATATGTGTTTACTATTGATAGTACTTCATTGTCTATGGTACCTTTTAGCAAAATGTCATTTTCTTCCTTGTCACTTTTAATTAGATCTATTTTTTCTTTTGCTTTGTCTGAGATTAGGATTGCTACCCCTGCTTTATTTTTTTTAACTTCAGCTGAAGCATAATATATTCTGCTCTAGCCTTTTACCTTTATTCTGTGTGTGTCTCTCTGCTTCAGATATATTTCTTGTGAACACCATATTGTGGGATTTTGGTTTTTAATCCACTCTGCTATCCACTTCTGTTTTATGGGAAAGTTTATCCCATTCACATTCAGTTATGATTACTATCTTGTATGTCCCTCCACCCTATTTTTCCCCTCTTTATACTTTTCTCTCTCTCTCTCTCCTTTCACCCTGTTCCTCCTCACCAGTGTTTTGCTTTTGAACACTGCCCGCCTCAATCTGCCCTCCCTGCTATCATTTCCCCTCTCTTCCCTTTCCCTTCCTCCTTCCCTGTGGGGTAAGATAGATTTCTTTACCCAACTGCATGTGTACGTTATCCTCTCTTTGAGCCAAATCTGATGAGAGTAAGGTTCAAACAATGTTCACCCTCTCCCTTTTTCTCGTTACTGTAATGTCTTTCATGCCTCTTCATGTGATATAATTTACCCATTCTGCCTTCACCTTTTCTCTTCTACCAGTACAATCTTCTTTTTTACTCCTTAATTCATTTTTTTAATCATCACATCAAAATCAACTTGTACTTAAACCCTCTGTCTAAGTACACTCCTTCCAACTGCCCTAATAGAGATACAGTTCTTAAGAGTAACAAATATCATCTTCCCACTTAGGGATATAAACAATTTAACCTTATTGAATACCATGTTGTTTTTTTCTTTCCTGTTTACCTTTTTATGCTTCTCTTGAGTCTGGTACTTGAAGATCAAATTTTCTGTTCAGCTCTGCTTTTTTCATCAGGAAATTTTGAAAGTCCACTATTTCATTGAATTTCCATCCTTTCTCCTGAAAGATTATGCTAAATTTTGTTGAGTAGTTGATTCTTGGTTGTAATCCAAGTTCCTTTTCCTTCTGGAATATCATATTCCAAGCCTTCTGATCCTTTAATATAGAATCTGCTAAGTTCTGTGTAATCCTGACTGTGCTTCCTTGACATATGAATTATTTCTTTCTGGCTGCTTATAGTATTTTCTCCTTGACCTGATAGTTCTGGAATTTGGCTATAACATTCCTTGGAATTTTCATTTTGGGATCTTTTTTTTCTTTCATTTAAAAAAATTAATTTATTTTAAGCTTAAATACTAAAACCAAAATACACAGTAAGTAAAGAAAAAGAAACATTATAAACTTAAATACAAAAGAAAAAAGAAAAAAGCATTGCCCCATGCACAGCAGAACATAAGAAAAGATTCAAAATATACAGCAATAAATTTCCATTTCAAGAAAGCCTATATAATAAATACAACGCATTGTGTTCCAAGCTGTCCATCTTTTCTTTGCTTCCTCGTAAGTTTTCTTTTGTTCTCTGCTTTGCACTTTTTACTTTGTTCTCCCCCATCCACCCAAGAAGGCTACAATTAAGCATGAAAATAGATAGATATACGTACATATACACATAAACATATATAATATACTCATACATACATACACTTACATGCATATACATATACTTAGATGTCTATAATCATACTCATATATAGATATACACATTCATATGCATCTATGTAAGATGTACTATACTTGTTTGTCTTCTTTCTCTGAGGGTAGGCATCTTCCTTCATAGGTCCAAGCTTTTTCACATTTTTCTAAGTCCACCAACTCATTGTTTCCTATACCACAGCAATATTCCAACCTTATACTGTCTAGTTACTTTAAATAGTCTAAAACAATATTGATTAATATAGCGTAGTTTCTATTTTTCTCTTTTGATTAAATTTATTTTAGCTTTAACTTTGTCAGAGATCATGTTTACTACTCCTGCTTTTTTTCCTTGATAAATTCTACTCCTGATCTTTTTTTTGTTTGTATGCATCTTCTATTTCCTATCCCTCATGACTCCTCTACTTACACTACCTGCTACCTTGCCTTTCTATTACTTAACCAACCTCCCACCAAAGATCCCTCCCTTATCCTCTCCCCCCAACACTGAAATCCCTCCTTTATCCTCTCCCCTTCCCTATTCCCTTAGTCTTTTATTTCTTTCTGAATTTAGAAGACTTTTATGCCATTCCAGATATATATGTACTGTTTCCTTTTTAACCTATTCCTGATGAGAGTGGGGTTCAAGAACTACCAGTCCTCCTACCCCATTTAATTCCTCTGTGTCAGTTCTTCCTCTCATACCTCAGTTGTATAATTACTCTTTTTACCTTTTCCTAGATAGTTTACTTTTTGGTATTGCATCCTACTCAACTCTGCCCCAATTTTTCTTTTCAAACTACCCAACTGCTAATAGTGATCTTAGATATACGATTTACAGTTCCTCATATAAAAAGTAAAGTCTGTCCTTACTGAGTTCCTTGTAATTAGTCTATTATGTTTACTTTATATTTCTCTTGGATCTTGTATGTCAAATTCTCTATTGATTTCAGGTCTTTTTGCAGCAAAATCCTGAAGTCTGACAATTCATTGAATATCCATTTTTTTTCCCCATTCAGGAGTATGCTTAACTTTGCTGGGTATGATATTTTTGGCCACAACCCCAGTTCTTTTGTTCTTTGATATATAGTATTCCAAGACCTGCAGTCTTTTAGTGTAGCTGCTGCTAGGTCTTGTGTGATTTTAACTGTGGCTCCATATTTGAATTGTTTACTTTTTTTCTTGTTGCTCATAATATTTTCTCCTTGAGCTGAGGATTGCAGAATCTAGCTATGATATTCCTGTAGGTTTTCCTTGTGGGATCTCCTTCAGGTGGTGATTGGTGGATTTTTTTTTCTATTTTTACTTTCCCCTTGTTCTAACACTTCAGGACAATTTTCTTTAATTGTTTTTTGTATTATTGTATCAAGATTATTTTTTGATTGTAGCTTTCAGGTAGCCTGATTATTCTTATGTTTTATTTTTTTGATCTCTTCTCTAGATCATTTTTATATGAGACATTTCACCTTCTCTTCTATTTTTTTCATTATTTATATTTTGTTATTTTTTGTACTCTTATAACTTCATTGGCTCCCCCTTACCCAATTCTAATTTTCAAGGAGTTGTTTTCATCCTTAAGATTCTGGATCCCCTTTTCTAGTTGGTTGACTTTCTTTTCATAATTTTCTTGTTTTTCTTATATTGTTCTTTTTTAAAAAAAAGCTTTTTCCTCAATCTCCCTCATTAGATTTTTAAAGTCTTTTTTAACATTATTCTGCTAATTTTTTTGTGCAGGTGACCATTTTACATTACTCTTTGGGGTAGGAGAGGCTTTTTTACTTCAATATCCTTCTCTGAAGATGAACCCCTATCTTCTCTATTCCCATAGTAGCTTTCTATGGTTGGGTTCTTTCTCCTTTGCCTGCTCATTTATTATTATTATTATTATTATCATTATTTTATTTATAGCAGGTTGTTATTGTAATTACTTCTAGTCCTAGGGTATGGAGGACTGTGTCTCTAGTCCTAGGGAAGGAGTCCTCCTTCAGTTCTCCCATCTGGCCTGGAACCAAAACCAAGAATTCCACCCTCCTGTAAGTGCCCACAGCCAGCAGTATCTTTGCCCCACTGCTTCTGCACTCACTGGGCATATGCTGGTTCCTTCTCACTCAGGGCCATGTCTTGGCAGCATAGCTGGGCCTGGTGTCCCTTATCACCAGAGGTTTCCTCAATCTTCCCCTGTTCATATGCTGGACATTGTCTGGGAGGTGAAAATTCCTGAGGCTGGGACCAAAGCTACCTCCAAACCTAGCTAGCCCCCCAGCTCCCAGCTTACTGTTTCAGAAGAACTAGCCTGAAGATGTTTATACTTCACAAGGACCAAATCTTGTATTTTTTCTGGTTGTCCCAGGAGGACCACTGTTCTGCCCCAACTCTTGTTTATTTTTACTGCTCTACATTCACCCTGAGTCACTATTTTATTTATGGAGGAAATCTGGAGAGCTTGGAATTTTCTGACCTACTCTGTCATCTTCCCAGAATCCTCTCTCCATTTTGGGATTTCTTTCAGGAGGTGATTGGTGGATTCTTTCAATGACTATTTTACCCTCGGGTTCCAGGATGTCAGGGCAATTTTCCCTGATAATTTCTTGAAAGATGTTGTCAAGATTCTTTTTTTTTTCATGGCTTTCAGGTAGTCCATTATTTCTTAAATTTTCTCTCCTGGATCTATTTTCCAGGTCAGTTATATTTTTCCAGTAAGGTGTTTTATATTTTCTACTTTTTTTTCTTTTGATTTTGTTTGACTGATTCTTGACATGTCATAGAGTTATTGGCTTCCACTTACCCAATCCTAGTTTTTAAGGAATTATTTTCTTTAATTAGCTTTTATACTTCATTTTCTGTTTGGCCAATTCTACTTTTAAAGTTGTTTTCTTCCGTGGATTTTTTCCCCATTTGGTCAATTCTATTTTTTAAGATAGTCAATTTTTGTGCTTCCTTTTCCAAGCTGTTGATTCTTTTTTCATAATTTCCTTGCATAACTCTCATTTCTTTTCCCAATTCTTCTTCTACCTCTCTTACTTGCTTTTTAAAATGCTTTTTGAGCTCTTCCAGAAGGACTTTTTGGGCTTGAGACCAATTTGTATTCCCTTTTGAGGCTTCACAGGCTTGACATTGTTGTCCTCTTCTGAATTTGCATTTTGATCCTTCCTGTTACCACAGTAGCTCTGTATGGTCAGGGCTCTTTTTTAGTTTTTGCTCATTTTTTAAAGTTGAGCTTTGCTCCTGGAGTAAAGGGGCACTGTCCCAAGCTTCTTGCACGGGGGCCAGGGGTCTGGTCACTGGCTTTCTGCACCAGGGCCTTTGGGGCTGGCAGCTTGCCCACTGTGCTAGGGTGGCCCATCCTGGTCAAATCTGTGGTGCCCTGGGTTCCAGGGCTGGCAGTTTGTCTGCTGCAGTGGGGCTGGAGGCCTCACAACTGGCCTGAATTGCCACTGGCCTGCTGAGCCCAGACTATGGGGCTTTGGTTGCTGATCTGTGCTGTGTGTAAAA
The DNA here is from genome assembly GCF_900497805.2 of Vombatus ursinus. Lineage (NCBI taxonomy): Eukaryota > Metazoa > Chordata > Mammalia > Diprotodontia > Vombatidae > Vombatus > Vombatus ursinus. The sequence continues at coordinate 46,484,553 of NW_020954576.1, forward strand.
GCTTCTTGCTGGCTTGCCTGGACACCACCTGTGCTGGGATGTGCTCCCCTTTGACTCAGATGAGACAGACCTTCCATGAAGTCCTGCTAAGTTATCTTGGGCTGGACAATCATTTCACTCCATTTTTTTTTGTGGATTCTATTTCTCCAGAATTCTTTTAGAGGCTTGATTTAATGTTGTTTTGGAGAGCAAATGGGGAGAGCTCAGGCAACTTCTTGGCTTCTCTCTGCCATCTTGGCTGGGACTCACTTGTGAAATGAAAAGTTAAGAGGGATTTTTTTATATTCATAGATGATGGTCCATGAGTGTAAAGCCCACCCTTCAGAAAGTGCTTATAGGGCCAGGGTGGAAGGGGGTAAGGAGGGGAGATAGGTATGCTGAGGCGGAGGGTTCAGAATTTCCCAAATGGCTCCTGTGAAGCTGCTTTTATGAGGGACTGGGGAGGGGATCAAGTTGTAGCTGTCTGAGGGGGTGATGGTGGTATAGAAGCTCTGAGGCTGAAAGTTTGCACGGGGAGTGAAGAAGTGAAGTGGAGGACTGCTGAGGGGTAAAGGTAGGTGTGGTTGTGCTGGAAATATGTTCCACAATTGGCCATTGTGGGGAGGGGGGAATGAGGCTTATCTTTCTACCCTGTGATTGGTTGAGTACATAACCCTTGGATCAATCCATGATCCCCTAGAGGGCCTGTGCCCTGACCTTGGACACTATTGGTGTAAAGCAGTGATGTCAAACTCAAATAGAAAGGATTGGCATAAGGATCCCTGTAGTCACATATTGAATTAGTTTTAAAATATAATATTGTCTATGTTGCATTGTATTTTTATTTATTTTGTTAAATATTTCCCGATTGCATTTTAACCTGGTTTGGGGCTGCATGTGAGAGTTTTGTAGGTTACTCATGGCCTCATGTTTGATATTTCTGGTCTACAAGACTTTAAAATTTAGTAACTATTCATATACTGTCTGGGATTGAGCTAATCCTAATCTCATGGGATCATAGATCTAGAAGGGTTCAATCCAACATCCTCATTTTACAGATGAGGAAAGTGGGGACCAAACTTGCCCAAGTAAGGAACGTCAGAAGTAGGATTTGAACCCTGACCTTCTGACTTCAAAGCCAGTGATCTTTCCACTGTGTTAGGCTGCAACTCTTAAGCTTGTCTCTTTAATTAGATTGTAAACTGCATGAGGGAAGGGGACTATAGCTTACTCATTTTTGTATTTGCCACAGTACCTTTTACATAATAAGTGTTCAATAAATGCTGTTAGTTGGTTAATTGATTGATTGACAGGTGCAATGCCTGGAGACAGGGGATGGAATCAATGCTCCCTGAAGGGTGCTTCCCATTCTGGGATGCTTTGACCCTGGGTTTCTGCCTGTTTGCCTGGAAGTCCCTTAATCTGACCCCGGAGGTAATTTGAGGTAGAATGTGGGTAAAGTAAAAGGATTCCCCTCTCCTTCTTCTCCCCAGCCTCATCACTCCAGTGATCGGTTGACAAGGCCCTGGTAATTCAGCCATGGTAATTCAGACTGAATTGCAGGCCCGGGGAGTAAACTGGGCTCAGCAGTCCATCAAGACTAGATATTTTGTCCTGGTCATAATTTTTGGGATTTTCCTAAAAAGAAAAATCCCTGACTGAGGTGGTTGGGAGGCAGGGGGATTTTTGCAGGAGAATCTCAGGATGCAATAACTCCCCCTCCACAACGAGCCTATTGTCCATTAATAAAGCTTTAACATCAGGGACAGATTAAGGGAGCTGGAAATAGCTCTTTTAGGTCAAAAAAGAAGGCATGAAAAAAGGAAATTCAGTCTGGATTCTGTACATAGTTGTCTGACATCATGTCTGATGGAGGAACACTACCTTCCCCTTGACCCTGCTGTAGTCTCAGATCACAGTCTACTTTTTCTTCTCTTCCTGATATATTGGCAAGTTGTTGAGAGTTCATATGGATAGAGTTGTCCTAGGGCAAGATTTCTTACCCTTTTTTTATGTCCTGGTGCCCTTGGATATTCTAGTGAAACCTATGGACCCCTTCTCAGAATAATCTTTTTTGAATGTATAAAGTAAAATGCATAGGACTAAACATGTACTAAATATTTTAAATATATCAACAATCCAATTGACACCTAAACAAAATTCCCCACACACTGTAATAGTCTTTGGATTATCATTTTTTTTCTGAGTTCAAAGATTCCCAAGGTCCCCTCTCCTAGAAGTAGAGGCTCATAGGAGGAAGGAAAAGTTCTAACTGGTAGCCAGGGATCTGAAGACAAATGCTCCTAGGGAACATGGCACTGCTGGCGACCTTACATCTTTATCAACAACAGGAAACCTGGATCAAGTCCCTCTTCTATGTGGCACCGAACCAGACACTATGCCAAGAGAATGAAGGAAGGCATACACACACACAGTCCAAAGTCAATAAATGACAGTTCATCAGGTCTAAGAAAAGCAGTGAATTGGCAGAAACGAAGTGACAAGTGACAAATAATAACCCAGATGCATTAGGAGGGCACTTCATGCTTCTCCAGAATGTTTTCACAAACATTCTCACCTCATTTGATGCACACAATGGGTTTTTGAGGTACAAAGGAGAAAGAACAGATGTTATCACCCTCATTTAACAGATTTAAAAGAATGACTTCCAGGCAGGATAAGTCCCAGCTTAATTAGTGCCAGAACTGAAACTAGAACCTGGGTCACCTGATTACTACCTAGCCCAGTGTTCTTTGATACCACACCACTGGTGGCCCTGAACTCCTCTACTCTGCCTATCTTAATGCCACCTACCCTTTAAAGTCTTGCTGAAATCCAGCCACATCCCCTTGGCATCTCTAGCTCCAAATAACTTCTCCTTCCTTGGAACTCCTGCAGCTTTTATTTCCTTACCATACATCTGACTATTGCCACCCCCTGCCTAGTATTTATTCTAAGCTGTTTAGCTTAATATGTCTTGTGTGGGAAATCAAAATTAAGGGGCTCTCCTACTGAGGAAGAGCTAAGCAAATTATACTATGTTAATTTAATGGAATAGGTGCCATAAGAAGTGATGGAAGGAAACTGGGCAGATGAACTCTGAAATGATGCAGCATGAGGTGAGTAGAAACAGCCAAACAATTTATACAGTGATAATGGCAATGTAGAGTAAAAACAAGTTCGAAAGGCTTGAGAACTCTGGTCAATGCAACCACCAACCACCAGTCCAGAGGACTGAAGATGAAACACACCATCAACTCCTGCCAGAGAGGCTATGAGCTCTGCCACACACTGTCACCTTGAGTTTTTCCTTTCTTTAGGTTTCATTTTACTCACTTATTTAAAAAAAATGTGTTGGACCAGATAATATCTAAGGTCCCTTTCAGCTCCAAGTCACATGACTCTAGTTCAAGTGACTTGCCTAAGGTTAAGTAATAAGTTGTTTGAGGAGGTGGGACTCAAAACTAGGTCTGATGAGTGGGTTTCACAATCATTTCCTTAAACCAAGCTCTCTGTCCCAGATATTCTAACCATATAGTCCTCCAGGCTACCATTTACTATCTTGCCTCCAAAAACAAAAAAAAAAAAGACTTAATTGATTAAAATTTTTGTCCTATTCACTTGCCAAAGTCTCTGATGTGGGGGAAATAATTGTATCAAATATACATCCCAGTCCAGTTTGCATCTGCTCTTTCTACCCACTTTTGTACCCTCATTGCCCTTTTAATATCTGCTTCAACCAAAGAGAATGAGCACGCAATTCTGCTATAAAACCATTGCAAAACCAAGTAGAATTGAATTGAAGGATTGCTCATTCTCCTGAATTCTCTTTAGTAGCTATAATAAATGCATATAATTCAGAAATAACTGCACAGTGCTTGGCACGTAACGTTGTTGTTGTTTGTCCTTCGTTCTTGAAGAGGACCATGGCATCAGGAAAGTGATGCCATGACTAGCAAGTGAATTGGATTTAAGTGAGGGAGGGCTGAGGGATAAACAACAACCTGTGAGTAGTACAGGTTGCCCCACTGGGGACCCAACTGACCAGTTCTAGCTGGGCAATGAAGCTCCTCTCTTCCTTCCTTTTTTTCCCTCTCCTCTCCTCTCCTCTCCTCTCCCTTTGTCTCTTTGTCCACGTAGGCTATCATACCCTTACCTGTGGGCTGCTCTGTCCAAAGGAATATCTTGGGGTTTACAAGCTAGATTTCTTTCTTAAGGACCCAATTAAACCCAATTCACTCTGGCTGTCCTTGATTGGCCAACAACAGGTTGCTTAATAAATTCTCTCTCTCTCTTTCTCTCTCTGTGTGTGTCTCTCTCTCTGTGTCTTTCTCTCTCTCTCTTCCTCTTCCTCTCCCACTTCCTAATAATTAGGAGCTATCTAAAAGTAGGATGAGCTGCCAAGAGAAGTACTGAGCTTCCCTTCTTTTTGTGTGCCATAGAGAATAGAGAACTTTGAGGGTGAAAAGGAAACTGAGGCACAGTGGAAAAGACTGGAGAGCCAGAAGTAGACAGAAGAGAGTAAGAAGAGCCAAGGCCAACCATGTTTCATCCTCTCTTTCCTCTTCTTCTGGCTCTCTATACTTTGTCACCATGCTGCCATGTGGGTACCTTCCTCTTCTCTCTTTTATGTGTTATTTCCCACCATTGGGATGTAAACTCCTTTTGAGCAGGGACTGTCCTTTTTGTTTTTGCTAGTTCTGAATACATACTTGTTGGGTTTCCTTGAAGACTCTATTCTACAGATGAAGAACCTGAGATCAGGGCAGTGTGTGTGTGTGTGTGTGTGTGTGTGTGAGTGAGTGAGTGTGTATATGTGAGTGTGTGTGTGTGTAAATCTTGAGTCAAAGTCCAGTGGTTGCTTTTTTTTGTCTCATCTTTTTCTCACTTGACCCAGTGACTCATTTTGGTGTAGGGGGTATTTTCCCTCCCAGGCCAACCCAGTTGGTGGCATAAGCACTAGGGTTGATGAGTAACTGAGCTTGGACTAGAATGTCTCTTTTGATCTCCTGACCCCAGTGGAGAATTTTATCCAGGTTGCAATTACTGAATGTATAATGTCCTGCTTACTCATACCTCAGGAACCTTTCTTCCCTTTTGCATATATACAATTTCTGCTTAGGCATAAATGCTTTTGTCAGGGAGCAAAGTGTCAAACAAAGGTCTCTTTTTTCCCCTGGTGTTGCAAAACCAAGGCTTCCTGCCTAGACAGCTCTGGGAATTTCAGGGGAGAAAGCTATTCAGACCCACAAGAAATCTTTCCTGGATTTAGCTTGGGTGTCTTTTCTGTTGGGAAAATGGTCTGAGGTCCCGAGACTGCTCCCATATACTTCCAGTCACATGGAGGATGGAAAAATCATGCTGTGACCTGTGATTCAACTCAGGAGAATAGGGTATCCTGTACAAATCATGCTAATAATAGTAATAGCTAGAACTTTGGTGCACTTTAAGGTTTGCAAAGGGCTTTGCATAGGTTATCTCAATTGACCCTCATAACAAGCCTGGAAGTTGCTACTATTAATATTCACATTTTACAGATGAGGAAACTGAGACTGAGTCTTGGGAGGTGAATGCTATTATTGTCCCCATTTTATGGATAAAGGCATTTAGGCTGAGTGGTTAAATGATTTGCCGAGGGTCACACATGTGGCAAATGTCCGAGGAAGGATTTGAACTGAGGCCTCTCTGGTGGCAAGTCCAGTGTTCTATCCATTGGACCACTAAATTGCCAGGTCAACAGTGGCTTACCACAGGCAGGTGGTAAAGGCTAGTGGCCAGAATTTGACTTCCTACTAGCCTTCTATGGAAACATTAGGCTGGTGTTCTAACTAGGGCTAATCACAAAGGGGAGGGGAAGGGAGGGTGCTTCTTTTTCAGCACCTACAGCCCATATGAATCTGAGGTCAAGGCTGAGACCAGGAACAAGGAAATGCCTCAAGTTCTCTGTGAGACCCCAAAGACTGGTAGGACCGGGCTGGGCACTTGTCACCTGACACCCCTCCTGTTTACTTTGGTGTCAATTGTGAAGTGGCTTCCTCCTTCCCATCCCGGTTTAAAGATGAAGTGGGGGAAGGGGTAAAAGGACAGATGTGGGAGTTGGGTTAGGGACTTTGGTCAAGGTGGCCCAAATGCAGCTGGGTGACACCTGCTTGACCCTGATGAATGCATCCAGAACTGAATGGGAGCACAACCAGGGCAGGAGGTCTTCTAGCTGAATTTTTCTAGTCTAAGCAGACAGTTGACCAAATGAAGCCTCAACACCTCAACTTGTCCTCTCACATTTCTAGTTTAGTTCCATTGGGTGGGCGTGGAAAATAGTTGCAGCCAAGTTTTCAATTCAAGCTTGAAAAGAAGGCTCATTGAGGCTGGGGGGTTTTGACTTTGAATGGGGTGTCTTACATACAGCAGAAACACAAATCTGTGGAGATGCTCTTGAAGTGTTCCATAGGAGACCGAAGTTTTCAACCAATGGGTGGAGAGAGAATGTATTAGGTGCTTACTTACTATGCAAAGCATTGCGGGTACCAATGCAAGCAAGCAAGCCAGTCCCTGTCCTCAAGGAACTTACATTCTCATGGGGGAAGATCACACGTAGGGGAGCTGGGAAGAGGGGAGGATAGTTTGGAGATGGCTAGAAAACAAGTGGAGACCTATGTCCTGGCAAGACAAGGTGAAAGCTTTTTGATTAGAACTCCAAGAGTGGAGTCCAAGTTTCTGGTGGGGATGATATCCAGAGAGCAGAAAGTAGTATAAAGGTATAGTATAGAAGAGTTCTAGATTTGAACTCATAAGGCCTAGGCGCAAATCCTGGTTCTGACACTATCTAGGTGACCATGAGCAAGTTCCATAAGCCTCAATTACTTCATCTGTAAAATGGGGAGAGAATCTTAGAGCTGAGAAGGGCTTTAGAGATGATGGGCATCCTAACCCACATCTCAGCAGTAATTCCTTCTACAACACCTAAAAGAAGGGGTCATTCAAGTATTACTTAAAGATCTCCCATCCTGGAGAACTCCTTACCTCTGGACAGTCCATTGAGTCTACTTTGGGACAGTCCTAATTGTGGTTTACACATATAGTAGGCATATAATAAACATTTGTGGATTGAACTGAATTGAATTGAATTAGAATAAGTTTACCCATATTTGGGTAGCTAGGTAGTACAGTGTATAGAGCACTGGGCCTACAGTCATGAAGACCTTAGTTCAAATTTAACCTCAGACACTTACTAGCTATGTGATCCTGGGCAAGTCACTTAACCCTGTTTGCCTCAGTTTCTTCTTCTGTAAAATGAGCTAGAGAAGGAGATGGCAAACCACTCCAGGATCTTTGCCAAGAAAACCCCAAATGGAGACACAAAGAGTTGGACATAACTGAAATGACCAAATAACAAATGTTTCTTCAGTTTCTCCCCATTGGTCCTAGTTCTATATGACAGACTTTTTTTTTTTAGGCAATTGGGGTTAAGTGACTTGTCCAGGGTCACACAGCTAGTAAGTGTCAAGTGTTTGGTCTGAGGCCGGATTTGAACTCAGGTCCTCCTGACTTCAGGGCTGGTGCTCTATCCACTGTCCCACATAGCTGCCTTCACATGACAGATTTTTAAATATTAGAAGACAGTTAACATGCATCATCCCCCCAAATCATCTCTTCTCTTTTCTATAAACATCATAAGCCATCCTGATCCTTATATGGGGTTTTGAGACCCCCTGGACATCTAGTCACTATTCTCTGGACACATTCTGAACACGATGCTTCAGTTGTGGTCTACCCAGGCCATAATTAAGCAACCTAATCTACTGCCTCCTTCATCACTGGGAATATGCTTCTATTAATGCAGTCTACAATGAATGACATGAGCAACTTGGCTATCCTATAGCTCTGTTGACTTGTATAGGGCCTGCAGTCTGTTAAAACTTCAGTGTGTATGCTTGGTAAATACTATCAGTGCTTATTGGAAAGGGCTTCTCTGTTAAAACTGTTAAAACTTCAAGAGGTCGACAGGCAGCTAGGTAGCACAGTGGATAGAGCAATGGACCTGGAGTCAGGAAGACTCTTCTTCCTGCATTTCAAATCCAGCCTCAGATGCTTAACTAGCTGTGTGACCCTAGGCAAGTCACTTAACCCTGTTTGCCTCAGTTTCCTTATCTGTAAAATGAGCTGGAGAAGGAAATGGCAGACCACACCAGTATCTTTGCCAAGAAAACCCCAGGCAGGGTCACAAAGAGTCAGACGTAACTGGAATGACTGAATAAAAACAAAAAAGTAAGGTCTAAGAAGATGCCCCTAATCCTATACCTTTGCAGTTGATTTTTGACCAAAATGCAGTATTTTATATATTTATCCCCTCCTAAAGTTTATATAATTCATACCATAAGATTAAAGATTTAGATCTGGAATGGACCTTGGAAATCATCTGGTCCAATTCCCAGATTTTACAGATGTGGAAATTGAGCCCCAGAGAGGTACAGTGACTTTTCTCAAGGTCACACAGAAATCCTAACGGGCAAGGGCAGTTAGGTGGCTCAGTGGATAGAGCACTGGCCCTGAAGTCAGGATGACCTGAGTTCAAATCTGGCCTCAGACCAAACACTTGACACTTACTAGCTGTGTGACGCTGGGCAAGTCACTTAACACCAATTACCTCAAAACAAAAGAAAAAAGAAAGAAAGAAAAGAAAAAGGAAAAGGAAAAAAAAAAAGAAAGAAATCCTAATGGGCAGAGCTGAGATTCAAACCCAGGCTCTCTGACTCTGGATGCAGAAGTCTGTTCACTCTCTCTTAATTTTGGCCCATAGTTCTAGCTGGTCAAAGTCTTTTTGAAGTTTCAATCTGTCATCCATATGTTTGCAATATCATTTTTACTACCTACCCCACAAGGCTGTTTGCTGGAAGACATTTATCTTGTAAATGGGAAAAATAGAAAATAAAACCCAATCCTGTAGAAATGATGACTATTATTTCACATGTAGACTAGGGAAATTATATAATAGGACTGGAGGGCAGTTAGAACTCCTTAAGATAGCTTTCTAGGGGGTGATACAGTGGATAAAGTACTGGGCCTGGAGACAGGAAGACTCATTGACCTGAGTTCAAATCTAGCCTCAGACACTTGTTTGCTGTATGACTCCTGGCAAGTCACTTACCCCTGTCTGCCTCAGTTTCCTCATCTGTAAAATGAACTAGAGAAGGAAATGGCAAACCACTCCAGTGTCTTTGCCAAGAAAACCCCAAAATGGGGTCATGAAGAGTCAGATACAACTGAAACAACAGAAATAAAGATGGAGACGACAACAACGAATTTATACAGAGTAGCCCTTTCCAATAACCACTGATAGTGTTTACCAAGCACACACACTGAACACAGACGGTGCCCGAGGCTCAACAAGGTTAACTGACTTCATGATCATGTAGCTAGCGAGTGTCAGAGGCAGATTTGAACACAGGTCTTTCCTGATGTTGGATCTAGCATTCTCATCACTATACCACACTTCTTATGATAAATAATAATTATAATAATAATCTGCACTTCTATAGCACTTTAAGGCTTGCAAAGCACTTTCCAAATATTATCTCATTTTATCCTCACAGTAACCCTAGGAGGAGGTAGGTGCTATTATTAATCCCATTTTGCAGATGAGAAAACTGAGGCAGGCAGCAGATAAGTGGCTTGCCCAGGATCACACAGGTACTAAATGTCTGAGGCTGGATTTGAACTCAGGTCTTACTGACTCCATGCCCAGCACTCTAATCACTACATCACTTAGCTCCAAGGAGGTGTGACTGGGGGTTGAGGACATAATAAGCAATAGTTTGAGAAAAAGCCAGACAGCCCAGGGCTCTCTAGAAGAAGGATTTTGGGCAGCTGGATGTAACACCAGGCCTGGAGTCAGGAAGATCTGAGTTCAGATCCAGCCTTAGACACTCACTAGCTGTGTGGCCCCGGGGCAACTCGCTGAACCTCCATTTGCCACGGTTCCTCATCAGTAAAATGGAGACTCTCTGGAGAAGGAAATGGCAAACCACTCCAGTAGCTTTGCCAAGAAAATTCCGGAGGACAAAGTCCTTGGGCTCATGTAGAGTCGGACACAATTGAACGACTCCACAACAAGGGGAAAGGACTGGACCACGAAGGATACAGACACATCTAATATGTTGTGCTCTCGTTTCTGCATCTGCCCCAAATCATGGGGAAAGGGGGGGGGGGAATTACCCAATGCCCAGAGTATCAGATCAGATTTGGAGATTCCCAGATGGCCCTCGCTAAGCTAGATCACTTAAGTCAGTAAGAGCCAGACAGGCCCTATCTTCCTGACTAGGAAGCTTGTGGCACAGTGGATGGAGTACTAGGTCTGGAGTCAGAATAGACCTGTGTTCAAATCCAGCTTCAGAACCTTCCTAACTGTGTGACCCTGGGCAGGTTACTTAACCCTTTCTTGCCTCAGTTTCCTCATCTGTAAAATGAACTAGAGAAGGAAATGGCAAACTGCTCCCGTATCTTTGCCAAGAAAAAAACCAGATGGGGTCAAAAAGAGTGAGACACGACTGAAAAATTACTGAACAACAAAAAAAGAACACATATATGTGTATGTATGTATATATGGACATATAGTTATTTATACACACACATATATCCACTGTTATTATTACCAACCCAAACCAGGGACTCACTCCTAAGTCCAATCAATCAGCATTTATTGTTTATTATAGGCCAGGCCTAGGCTAGCGTGGGATGAAGATAAAAATGTCCGCAGGGTGCTTACATTATTTTGAAGAGATATCATTTATGCCTAAAATACAATTAAATACAAATAAAGTCAATACAAAGTGATTTCAGAGTTGGGGGGTTGGGGGGAAGAAGGTGCAGAGCACCAGCAGCTGGGGAAGTCAGGAGAGGCTTTCTGTAGGTTGAGTTTTAAAGGAAGTTATCACTTCTCAAAGGTGGAGGTGAAGCTCCCTGGGCACCTGTCCATGTGAGCCCAGAAGTGAAAGTGAATTCCAGGCAGGCCAGACAGCCAGTGCCAATGTACCAGAAGGCAGAAGGGAATGTTTTGTGGCATGGCCAGTGTGGAAATGCTTAACAGTCGGCTCTCTGTTACCCTCATGATAGAAGGTTGCTAATGGCAGTGAATGAAACAGCCAGCATTAATCTTGTTTGCTCTGGAGCATGTTGATCGGAACAATTTAGAGGTCATTTAGCCAACCCTCTTATTTTATAGCTGAGGAAAAGAGGCCCAGAGAGGTTAATTGACTTTTCCACAGTCACACAGGAATGTCTGGCAGAACCAAGCTTCTCTGCCCCTAATCTCTCACTCTCTAAACATTGCCTCCCATTTCCTTAGCACTTGAAGATTTACAAAGCACTCTATATACATTCATCTCTGTTTCAATTCTCACAACAACATTGTGAGATAGATTCTGCAGGTTTTTATTAGTTATACTCATACGCACTCAGGTTCAGAAAGGTTTAATGAATTCCCCGTGGTCACACAGCTAATTGAGATCCAATTCATACTGTGTGGTTGCTTTGCCCTGGTATCATCCATTCTTGTCTTTGGTTTTTGCTTTTCCTGTGACTGATGTTAAAATGAACGACCCAACTGATGGCAGTTCATGGGTCCTGTGAAAGTGCTGAATGGGAAAGGAAAACCAGTATGGGATTAAACCTTGAGGACAACCCACTGGGAAAACGTACCACAATAGATTATTGAGAATCAGTTATACATAGAGGTGAAAAAGCCACTCCTTCAGGTCAGTAGTGTTCTATGGTCTTAGCCAGGGGTGGGGAACCTACGGCCTTGAGGCCACATGTGGCCTTCTAGGTCCTTGAGTATGGCCTTTTGACTGAGTCTAAGTTTTACAGAACAAACCCTTTTATTAAGGGAGTTTGTTCTGTGAAGTTTGGATTCAGTCAAAGGACTGCACTTGAGGACCTAGGCAGCCCCATATGGCCTCAAGGTTGCAGGTTCCCCATCCCTGGAGCAGTTTACATGCCTATGGACTCCTTTCTATATCCACATAGGTGTGATGGGTAGTGGGTGCCTGTAGATTTTGAAGTATCTGATTTTTCCTCTTTACTGGAGGACAGATTATCTCAGTTGGCAAGAGCATCACGCTAAGATAGATGGGTTAATTTCTCATTTATGACCTGGAGCTAGGAAAGATCTTCCAGTTCTATCTAGTTCAACCCCTTCCTGTCTCAGCTGCGCAGCCTGAATCTCAGAGAAATTAAGGAACCTGCGCAAGGTCACATAAGGAGTAAGTGGATTCATTCATTTGCTATTCAGTGGTTTCATTCATGTCTGACTCTTTGTGACCCATTTGTAGTTTTCTTGACCAAGATAGTAGAGTGGTTTGCCATTTCCTTCTCCAGTTCATTTTACAGGTGATGAAAATGAGGCAAACGGGATTAAATTACTTGCTCAGGGTCACACAGCTAGTTAAGTGTCTGTGGCTGGATTTGAACTCAGGAAAATGAGTCTTCTTGACTCCGGGTCTGGTCTTCATGCACTGTGTCACCTAGCTGCTCTTCCTTCATTTAACAAACATTTAATAAGCACTTTGTGCTTTGTGCTAGGTATTAGGGATACAAAGACAAAACAAAACAGTCCCTGCCCTCAAGGGCTTATATTCTATGCTAGAACCAAGATTTGAACAAACCCAGGTCCTGTGAATCCAAATCTAGGTTTCCTTTGACACATCCTAGCTGTGTGACCCCAGATAAGTCACTTTATTTCTCAATGGCCCAGACAACTCTCTAAGACTGTAAGTTGCAGAGCACGTGCTAGTTTGCTAGAGAGACTTTCCCCATCAGGAGCTCCCCCCATTGATGAAATTGCAAATATAGATAAACTGATGATAATAAAGGTAATGGCAGTTTCTACTAGCATTGTACTCTACAGTTTGCCAAGCATTTTAACATTCACTGGAAAGGTAACTCAGCACAAGAAAAAGATCACACAGCTAGCAAGGAGAAAAGCCTGGACTTGAAAGCAGGATTCTGACTTCTCAGTCAGTTCTTCTGTCCACCATACTATGACTATGTGTTATTTCAGCCCAGAGGGCACTGTAGGAGAATGAGTAGATAAAGCTGTACTAGACTTCATCATAACTGATAAGAAAAAAAAGGAAAGTGCATTCTTTGTAGATAGATAGAGCACTGTCCTTGAAATTAGGAAGACTTAGGTCCCCGTTCCATCTCTGACACACCCTAGCTGCATGACCACAGACAAGTTATTTCATCTCTCAGTGCTCCAAGCATCTCTCTGAATCTAGAAGCTATTGACTTGGCATAGATAGAGGGAGTTTTTATGCTGGAAGCTTCCTTCATTGATGAAATCATAGGCCTGGATCAGAAAAAAAAAATAACCCAGCATGAAGGGTTGTTGTGAGGATGAGTTGAGATTATACAAGCAAAGTACCTTGCAAACTTGAAAGTCTTAGATAATGTCAGTTATTACAAGTATTCTCATGCCACAGGGTACCTTCAGTGTATTGCAATCATAGATCTAGAACGAGAAAAATCCTCTAAGGTCAACTAGTCCAACTCTCTTGTTCTATGAGGAAGGGAACTGAGGTCCCAAGAAAATAAGTAATTTGTTCGAGGTCACGCAGGTAATGAGAGTCCAAGTTGAGATTTGAACCCAGGTCCTCTGACTCCAGAATCAGGGTTCTCTATACTGTAACACTTATGAGTTCAAGTTAGAAAGCACCCAAATTTGGGGATCAAGAGACTTGGCTTCTAAGGCTGCTCCTGCCACTCACCAGTCACGTAACCTTAGACAAATCGCTGAACTTTTCCATGGATCTGTTTCCATATCTGTCAAATGGGACTGTCATGTAGGACCCAGAATCTGATCTTCCTTCTCTAAACTTGGATAGCACTTGTTTGCATCACTTTAAAGATCTGACGTGTCTTTGTGAGTATTGAAGGAGGGGAATTTATAATGGGAAATTGTCCTTAATACTCCTGCTGTAGTATGCACATTTTTCTCTTTGGGGGGAGGGCAGGGAACAGAAATGAAGGAGTGGACAGATAAGCAGTCAATGATTATCGAGAAATGTGTGGGTGGAGTACCAAGGCCCAACCAATGAGCAATGATGGTCATTTCCAATGTATCCAGGGTGTTGTGTGGATTTTTAAAGAGATCAATAGGCCAAAGTCCAGGGAATTAGGCCAGCATAGGGATGGTGGGGGGGAACCTACTAGGGGGAAAAGACACCATAATTCCTAGGTAGGGGGATGAGTGGGGTAGGAATAAGAGTCTGAAGATCATGATAGAAGTCTTTTGACCAGATTTAGGGAGGAGGACCAGGGTCTTAGGCTAGAATAGATTTTGGAATTTTACAAGACACCCAGGTATTGGCCTAGGCATTCAATGACTTTTACCGGTATCCTAAGATTCCTTGTTCCCATTGTATTATTTATAGATCATTTTTTTCTTACTGAATAAATTTCCAATAGTAAAGGGGCAAGAAACCCCCTGCCCAGGGCAAGTAGATAAGAAGTTCAGTACTTCAGGAAGTTCAGTGCTTTGGCCTGGACCTGGGGCTCTTGTCTTCTTAATCACTAGTTTAACAACTAGCATGCATTACCTAGGACTGTTAGTGAACTGATTATTGTCTTTCCAGATAGATTACAAGCTCCCAGAGGGCAGAAATCATGTCTTAGTTTGCATCTGGCAAAAAGCCAGGCACAAAGTAGGTACTCAATGTTGTTCTTTGTCCTTTATTCTCAAAGAACACCATGACATCAGGAAGATGATGCCATGACTTGCAAGTAAATTGGATTTAAGTGAGGGAGGGCTGTGCAAGTTCACCAGCCTCACTATCTCCTCAAGCCATCTGGGTCCAATGGCAAGATATAGATAGGATGATTGGAGATGGCCCCTGGGTGCTCAGTATATACTTACTGAAGGAATCCCTACTTGACATACCTAAAGGAGCTATAATAAGAATTGAATGAGATCAGAAACATCATTTCTCTATCCTTTCCTATTCCGATCAACTCTAGTGAGTATTACATTGTATTACTAGATATAATATATCTAGTGAGTATTCCAGGACACTGTAATTAGTATTAAAGGTACTGGGTTTGAATTTGGGCTTTGTTACTTCCCACGTGATAATGAGTAAATCATTGAACCTCTCTGATTTTTCAGGGTCCTCTTCTGTTAAATGTAAAAAGAACAAAAACAAAAACAAAATGAAACAAAAACCTCTGAAGTCTCTTTTAGCTCTGGATTTATCATCTTATGATTCCTCATTGCTCTGGATTTGATGATTGGACTTAGTCCGTGTGGTTCCAGAGAGTAGAATTAGAAGCAATAAATAGAAGTCACAGAAGGTAGCTTTTGACCCATTATATGAATAAACTTTCTAACACGGACAGGTGTCTAACCACAGAATTGGTTGATGTATAAGGTCTCCCATCACTGGAGGGCTTTGAGGAGCCTTCCCCAAGCCTTACCACTGGCTGACTGGGGATCAGCTCCTCCTTGGAAGTCTTGTCAATGACACAAGATGGCTTTCTTCTACCACTTTCAGAAGCACCACTGGTCTTATGACTCCAACTGGTGGTTTGGAGCCTCTGGATGACTGGATCTCTGAGCCTGTTTGGTTGCTTGGGTTGAAGAACTGCCACAATTAATCCCGAATCACTAGTTTCTCTTCTTTCTCACTGCTCTTGGTGTCTATAATATCTTTCCCTTACCTCTGTCACCCCACTCTCCAGACCACAAGAGTGTTTCCCAGGGTTACTCACAAGGGAAAAGAAGAACATGCAAAAATATCAAGAAAAGGGTTGAAAGTCATTGGGAGTCTTTCCCTGAGGGCTGAAATGTGAAGAAAGCTTTGAAAGTATGAAGTGTAAAGAATATATATATATATATATATATATATATATGTATGTATATATATATGTATGTGTGTATATATGTATATACACACATACACATATAGATATATATGTATGTATGTATACATATATACACACTGTATCTATATGTATTTATGTTCACACTGTATATATACACATATAAAGTATATATCTATATCTATCTATTCATCCATCTATCCATCCATCCATCTATCTGTCTGTCTATCTATCATCTATCTATCTATCTATCTGACTATCTATCTATCTAATCTCCTCAGAAGGGTGGCCATGAGAGGAATAAGCTTAATCCCTACACTATCATCAACTCTCTGGCATTCACTGTGGATATCAGGGCCAACAGACATTAGATCAAACAAGTTGTAAAATATCTGGGCATCAATGTGGCCAAGGTCAGTAAAGATAGCGATCTGGCCTGATGGGGAAAAGAAGATCTAAATCAAACTTGCTCCATAGCTATCATAGCTATCATTTATATAGTGCTTAACTACGTGCCAGGCACTGTGCTAAGCATTTTACAATTATTATATTATTTGATCCTCACTATAACCCTACGAGGTAAGTGCTATTATTTTCACTATTTTACAGACAAGGAAACTGAGGCAAACAAAGGTTAAGTGACTAGCCCAGAGTCATCTATCTGTCCGTCTACCTGTCTACCTACCTGTCCATCTATGTATCTATTTACCTACATATTTATCTATCTGCATATGTATACACACATGCATATGCATAGCAGTATATATATATATATAAAATATGTATACAAAGTTTACAAAGCATTATACATAATATATATACATATGACATATATATATACAACTTTGGTACTATATTACATGCAAAAATATAATGTAGTACTTTAAAAAGCATTTATATACCACCTAAAAGATGTATTACAAATATAATTATATAATTGCTATGTAATATGTAATATTTTATAGATAATATTGTGCTTCGTAGATTTTAACATGCTATATAATATATGATATTACATATATAAAATATGGTGTTTTGTAAACTTTAAAGTGTGAAACTTTAAATATATACTATAATATATAGTATTTTATATATAATATAATGCTTTATAAACTTTAAAGTGCTAAATATTATACATGAAATACAGTGCTTTGCAAACTTTAAAATGCTATGTAAATGTCATCTATAATATAGTTGATTATCCTCTTTTTACAGAAGATAAAACTGAGGCCCTGAGGGGAGGTAACCTGTCTCAGGCAGTAAATAGCAAAGTCTAGGCTCTACGTGTGGGTTCTGCTAAGCCATCCTACCTTCCATCCACATGAAGAAACTAAGCCCCAGGGAGGGGAAGCTGCACTGTTCCAGGCACACCACCAGTTGTGGCTGGGCCCAAAATAGGATCCAGGGCTTTGACTGTCTGGTTGCTCCGTCCAGCCTCACTTCTCCTTTCTTTCTTCCCCTTCTGGGGCTAAGTCTCTGGGTCAATGTTGGGGTGTGGAGGCTCCTGAGTCAGCCTTGCCTGGGTGGGCTGTGTGGGCTTCAGGGTGTGTGTGTGCGGGGTGGGGGGGGGGAGCTGGATATGCATAGGTGTGCTTACCTGTGTGGGGTGGGGGAAAGTGAACCTAAGACCAGTTTGCAGTCACTTACATCAGGACAAGTTCAATATGGAAAAATCCCTAGAAGAATGCAGTTATGAGGTAAGCAGGAGGGCTAGGAGATACCATCTCCAAGCCTTCAAGTTGGCCTTAGATTAGCTATGGGGAGGGTCCCAGAGCGCAGCAAAGATTCTAGAGTTAGCTGTGTATAGGAGGGACCTTGAACCCTTTATACTCCAAGGGCAGAGGGTCGGGAGCAGCTGGGACCTGATCTCCTGGAAGTCCTGCTTGGTGGCCTGACAGAAACAAAGCGTTGATGTGAAGGTAGAAGGACCCTCAGAGGCCGTCTTTTTCACCTCCACTCCCCAATTTTACAGATGATGAAACTGAACCTCAGAGACATTAAGTGACGACCAAGGTTATGCAGGTAATAAACATCGGAGGTGGAATTGAACCCAGATCTTGTGACTTGAGTGAGTATTCTTTCCACTAGCTGGAGGTCTGGAATGAGCTTCCTTCAGGATCAGATCCCAGGACCCTTATTGTTGCTGATGGGAGTGGGGGGTGGTTGCTGGAGCTGGGTGGGTTGATGCTAAGAAATCCAGTCCTAGCAGAGCACCCAGGTACGGTGGAAAGAACACTATAACAGGAGCTGGGACTCTATGCTTGAGTCCCTGTGCTTTTGGTTATCTATGTGACCTTGGACAAGTCCTTTCTTTTTCTTATGCTTTACATTCATTATCGGTAAAAAGATCAGTAAAAAGTGCATCGGAGCAGATGCACTGGAAAGTCCCTTCGAGCTCTGCCGCTTTGATTCTACTTGCAATGCCTTCCTCATACAATGCCTCCCTCATAGTGCTGTTGTGAGGAGAGGGCTTTGCAATTTGCAACGTACTGTGGAAAAGTGAGTTCCCATCAGTTATTATGACTTCGGCAAGTCACATAATCTAAGCCTCAGTTTTGCTTTCTGTAAAATAGAGATAATAACATTTCTATTGTTTTCTATTCTATTTCTATTTTCTATTTCTATCTTGCAGGATTCTTAAGGGAAAAATGCTTTGCAAGGATAATCATTATTATTATCCTTTTCATTTTCAAGCAACTCAGAGGTTAGCCTGGTCCTTTGCATGTGTGTAGGCAACCCTGTTGATTCAACTCACAGTCAATCTGATTCCCAATCAATAGGGCTTCCCCAAAGCTAAGAGGAAGTGAACAGATGGGACCAGTTGGAGAAGCCAAAAGGAAAAAGACCCAGGGAATTGGCGGGAGTCACGTGCTGTTGGCTGGCCAGTGTGCCCATGGGAGGGTGTCTCTTTAAGAACACAAGACAGGTGTGGGTCCAGACTTCATATGGTTTCAGTTTTGGCAGCATCCAGTGCCCTGCTGGCAGCCTCCAGGGGAGGCAAAGATAACACCTTCGGAGTTCAGGGAGCTGGAATGGTAACGGGGCAGTGCCCCTGAAGGTGAAAACCAAGAAGAAAAGAGCCAAGTGTGAGTTCAACTTCTCTGGGATCTCCTAGAAAAGGGCGCCAGCTAGAGAGACTGGCAGGTTTGGTGGAAGGGACTGGGTAGTGTCAACGCCCCAAGAGTGGGAGTGGGTTGCAGGGAGATGTGTGAGGATAGCCTGGGGGGTGAAGATCTGTGAGGGGGACTCAGTGAAAGCGATATCCAGTCTCCCCACCCTGCCCCAATCTTCTATCCCCTAATGGAGGAGAAGGGCAGCAGGTAGCAGGTGAAATGGGTGCTCAGTACTTCTCTGCTATTTCAGAAGATTCTATGTTCAATTTTGATAGTTATCATGGCACACTTGTGACATACTTATCTGCTCTCCCCAAGACCCGAGCATAGTGTATACTATCCCTCCCACCTTTTCCACATCTATGACATTCCACGAATTAGAAATCCCAACCTTGTTTCATCATTCCTTATAGCCACCAGGCTATAAGCACCTTAATGTAATGAAAAGAATCAGTAATAATAATCTTGAAGTCAAAAGAACTGGGTTTGAGTCTCCATGCTGCAACTTATCAGCTGTGTGACCTGGGACAAGTTGTTTTATTCCTCCGAGCCTTGATTTCTTTATCTGTAAAATGGGAATAATATTATTTATACTACCTACCCCATAGTGTTGTGCCCATCAGACGACGTAATGTTAACTGAGTGCTTTGTTAACCTTAAAGTGCAACATGAACATAAGCTGTCATCATATGGAGATAGAGTTTGGTGGGAAAAACATTCAATTTGCAGTCTAAAGATGTGAGTTCAAATTCCAGCTTTGTTCCATTGCTGTTGTCGTCGTTCAGTCCTTTCTCAGTCTTGCCCAACTCTTTGTGACCCCATTTGGAGTTTTCTTGGAAGAGATACTGGAGTGGTCTGCCGTTTCCTTCTCCAGCTCATTTTACAGATGAGGAAACTGAGGCCAACAGGGTGAAGTGACTTGCCCAGGGCCATACAGCTAGTAAGTGTCTGAGACCGAGTTTGAACTTACTAGTTATGTGATATTAGGAAAATATCTTAACCCATCTGAGCTTCTTTTATCATTTGCAAAATGAAGAAAATAATGCCTACATTCTCAGCCTCATAGAAGTGTAAGGCAATATAAGTGTGATATCTGCTGTACCTTGAAACGCTTAAGCTCTCGCAGAGTAGTTCAATGGAATGAATGATCTCATTCAGAGGACATGGTTTCATCTGGCCTCTGCTGCTTGGTACCTGTAGACCTTGGGGAAGTTATTTAACCTTCTTTTTGTAAATGAGCGGCTTGACCTAGATGATCTCTGAGGCCCCCTCTAACTGGGATCTTTGATTGTGGTAGTATTCTTTGCCTCCCCCACATGGATGGAGAAATTCAGGTCTGGAGAGTGACTGGCCTCAGGTGACACTGCAAGGAGAAAAAGTACTATTTTCTTACTGGTCACTGGCATTCTAGACCATTTGAGGACCTATTGGGTCTCCAGGCTTTACATCTTAGGAGTTGGATTTTTTTTCTTACTTATTTTCCTGAGGGTAAGAGGCATCCCATCTGTAGAGGAAGGTAGCATTTACTGCTTGCTTCCTAGAAAGGTAAGACAGAGACTGTTTTATTTTGTTCTTTGCGTCATCATTGACCAGCACAGTGCTTGGCACATAGTAAATCCTTTAAAAAATGTATGTTTATATGAATTAAGCTGAAATTATTGACTGCATCATACCTTTCCCACCCAGGGTCCCAGAGGGCAAATTCCATCCCCCATGGTTCTCTTTGGGGTCCCAGGGAGGATGAAGGACGAGCCATATGCAGCCCCACTGCTGCCACCACATGTGAAAGCGAAGCACTAAGCAGGAGAGGGAAGGGCAAAAGCCAGCCCAGCCTGGGGCTTTGGGCCTCTCGGTCCATCTCATTGTGAGCAAGGGAGAAGGAAGAGGGTGAGCGAGGTTCCAGAAAGTAAAAAATGGAGGCAGGCAGAAAGAAGAGGAAAGAGAGAGGCCTCAATCCCCAGGTCAGATTGGATCTGGCCCTTTGCTGCCGGAGGTCCTGTTTGTTTGTTTTGGTTCGTTTTTTTTTTTTTTTTTCAGAGTCATAACCATTTCTGGTCTGGCCTGAGTTGCTCAGATCTCAGTTTGCACAAACCTTTTATAGGTCACCCTTCTCCCTTGACAAGGGAAGTTCTGGGTTCCCCCAACCCTGGAGGGGGACTTCTCACAAGCATGCCTAGAGACACGCATCAGGGAAGGAGGGGGGAAGAGATGAAATCTAGGTCACTTAGAGTTCTCCCCTCCATTCTCCAACACTTCCTCCTCCTCTTCCTCCTCCTCCTCCTCCTCTCCCTCCTTCCTGTAAATAAAGTACAGTGGAAAGGGCACTGACAAAAGATCTAAGATCTAATATTTGCCCCCCCCAACTAGCTGTATGTGACCTGGACTGTGTCACACAGCATCCGTCTGTAAAGTAGCAATGATAATGCCTTATCGAATTTAATTTGATATTTAATTAAGGGACTGAACCAGCTGTTCACTTCAGCACTTTGAACTATTTAGTAGCAGAGCTGCTCTTTCTACTATGCCACAGGTGCCTCTTAAGGGTAGAGGGAGGCTGAATCTCTGGATCACTGCCAATGAGGAAAGGTTACTTTGCTAGGGTCTACCATTAGTGAAAACAAAACTAAGGTGGGGTAATATGAGATTGTCCCTAGGGCACCAACATTTGAGAGGGGCACTTCCTCTCCATTGCTGATCCTTTGGTCAATTGTTCCTTTGCTTTTGTGGTTGGTCCTGTTGCTGTCTCAAAACCTCCAAGGCCTGACCTTTCCTACCACTGTAGCCACTGCTTACTACCTCCCTATGTAGGCCTCTTCCTAAGATTTGGGGAGTCAAGGATCAGGAGTCAAGGATTGTTAGCTGTGTCATGGAAATATGAATCCAGCTTTCTAGTGGAATGGGCCTCCATCTCTTCTGTCACAAGAGCATTTGACCAGAGGTACATCATGTAGTTTCTGGACCTGGGAACCTGTGCCATACTTTTGTAATAGTGATATATGAATGTTCTAGCTAAGGTGGGCTCCCAAGGTTTTCTTGGACTTCAGGTGACTATCTTCCAACCTACATATAAGCAAAATTGCACTGTATGTCCAGTTATAACTCTGATCTTCCAGAAGTTTCTGAATGCTTAGAGAGACGGTAAATCAAATATAGCAACTGCTTAATGTCCTGCCTCTTCCTGGGATACTGATCTGAGAGGGCCTGATGCTGAGTCTCTCTCAAATGAGATTTTCTCCAAATCAGAAGCATGAAATTTGCGAGGTGGAAATAACTTCATCCTCTACCTAGTCCAATCCACATAGGACAGGAATCTCCACCTTGACATACCCAGCAGGTAGCTGGCCATCCAGTGTCTGCTTGAGGATTTCCAAGGAGAGGAATCTGCCCCCTCCAGGCATAGCCTATAGTTTTAATTACTTGGGAATTTTTCCTGATGTCAAGCATAATTCTGCATCTTTGCCACTTCCACTGATTGCTCCTGATTATAGCCTCTGGAAGCAAGTAAAGTAAGACATCCCTTTTTCCATATGCCAGCCCTTCAGGTACATTGACAGCTATTAAGTCCCCCATGAACATTCTCTCCTCTGAGGTAAGAACCACCAATTCTTTAAACTTGTTGTCATAAGGCATAGACTCAAGGTCCTTCAATCTGGTTAGACCCTTCTGGATTTCCTCTAGCTTGTCAATGTCCATCTTAAATTATGGCCCCCAAAGTTCAACAAAATATTACAGATAACATCTAGTAAGTAAAACATAGGCAATGTGGCATTCTCCTCTTCATTACTTATTATATCCTCTCTTAATTCGGCCCGAGAATACATTAGCTGTCACTGATTCCTACTGAGCTTGCAGTCCACTAAAACCCACAGATCTTTTTCAGAATAACTGCTGTCTGGCCTCCTTTATTAGGCCTCCTCTATCCTGGATGTGTGAGGTTGATTTTTTAAAAACTCAAATGTAAGACTCTACATTTGTCTTTTTTTAATTTCTTCTTATTTGGTTCAGCTTGTCAATATCTTTTTAGAACCTGACTTCGTCATCCAGTGTGTTAGCTATCTATTAGATAGTTAACCTCCATGCCATATAAATGCACCGTTGGTGCTTTTATCAAAGTCACTGATTACACTTTATTGCCCTTGAGAAGCCACTGGGGTAGAATAGAGTGAGCTTTAGATTGATAAGCAGTAGGCCTGGCTTCTAGTCCCAGCTTTGCTACTCAAATTTAAATGTTAGAGCTGGAGAAGACCTTAGAGTTTGTCTAAGTTTTATAGATGAAGAAACTGAGGTCCAGATAAGTCAAACAAATTATCAAGCCAGGTCTTCTGATTCCAAATCTAGCACACTTTCCTTTGAACCACATTGCTACTTGAAAGACCTTGGTCAAGTCATTTAACTTTTGTGGACTTCAGTCTCCTCATCTGTATAAACCAAAGAGCCAACAAGCATTTATTAAGCTCCTAGATGGCTCATTGGATAAAATGCTGAGCCTTGAGTCAGGAAGAACTGTGTTCAAATCCAGCTGTAGATACTTAGTGGCTATGTGACTTTGGACAAATCATCTAATCTCTATCTGCCTCAGTTTCCTCAACTATAAAATGGGGATAATAATAGCACCTATATCGCAAGATTGTCGTGACATAATATTTGTAAAGCACTTAGTACAGTGCCTGGCAAATAGTAGGTGACACATAATTGTTTATTTCCTTCCCTCCTCTTGTGCTAGTCACCAAAGATATAAGTACAAACAATAATAGTAATACGCATTTTAGAAACTAAAGAATGAGCCTCTGTGGTCTCTCCTAGCTATAATCCCCTTTCTAAGCTCTGATTTTCCTCCTAACTCTCCCCAGACACCCAGAATTCTTGCCTTCTTCCTCAGCTCACCCTGGTTAAAGCCAGGACTGGCAAAGCAGAGGCACTTACTCAATCTTTGTGGGGTGGGCGGAGATTGCTCAGAAACAGCCTTTTGTTCCCCTTTCAGTATCTAACAGGGAAGAGGGAAATCTGGGCTTATGTTGTGGAGGCCAATATTCAAGAGCAAGGCTAGGAGCCCTGCAATTGCAAACATCCTCCTGTCTGCTTAAGAAGCTCACAGCAGCCAAGAGGAGGAGCTGTTCGGGCCCTGGCTCGACCATAAATTGCTGTGCAACTTTAGCTAAGCCGCTTTCCCTTCCTGAAAAAACAGTTCAACCATCTGAAAAATGGGGCCATTGGGCGACCCTTTCCCAAGTCCCTTTTGCTATTCTCTGCTGGCTTTCCAAGCACTTCTATGTACAGAAAGGCCAGGAGGGGCTGATTCTTCCTCCGGAGCTGGGTCTCAGGGAGGTTAAATTCCTTAAGCTAGCATGGGACAGTGGGAAGATGATTGAGTCAGAATTTGGGCCTGGTCCTCAGATTCTCAGTCTTTCCCACCCCCTCCTCCTCTGGCCCTCCTGGAATGAATTGTGCAAATAGAATGATCAAAGTGTGGAAAACACTTTGTAACTATAAAGTACTTTATATATAATCAATTCATCAATAAGCATTTATTAAGCACCTACTGTAGTTAGCACTGAACTAGGCATTGGGGTATACATAGAAAGCTTAAACAATCCCTACTCTCAAAGAGCTTATTTTCTCTCTCTCTCTCTCTCTCTCTCTCTCTGTCTCTCTCTCTCTCTCTCTGTCTCTCTCTCCAAATACATACACACAAACATATATATATATATATACATATATACATATTTTGTTGTTTGTTCACTTGTTTCAATCATGTCCAACTCTTTGTGACTCCACTTGGGATTTTCTTGGCAAAGATACTGGAGTGGTTTGCCATTTCCTTCTCTAGATCATTGTACAAATGAAGAAACTGGATTAAGTGACTTTCCCAGGGTCACAGAGCTAGTTAATTGTCAAAGGCCTGATTTAAACTCAGGAAGATGAGTCTTCTTGACTCTAGGCCTGGCACTCTATCCAATGCATCACCTACCTGTCCTTATATACACATATATACATATACATGTAACTATATGTACATTTGCATAATATACAAATATAATCATATAGTGCATGTAATTTTACATACTAAAGACAACTGGTGGCACAGTAGTAGATAGAGGTCCAGACCTGGAGTCAGGAAGACCTAAGTTCAAATCCAGTCTCAGATACTTACTAGCTGTATGACCTTGGACAAGTCATTTAATCTGTTTGTCTCAGTTTCCTCATCTATAAAACGGGGATGGTATAGTAGCAACTACCTTGCAATAATAAATGAGATAATATTTGTAAAGCGCAGTCCCTGGCACATAGTTCTATAAAAATGCTGATTACATTCCTTCTCTTCTTCTTTCCTAGGAGACATGGAAAGATGATTAGACCTAGAGTAGAACCTCTTACTTAGCAATGAAGATCATGAACTCAACTGTAACTTAAACTTTTCTAGAGTTATTTAGGGCCACCAAGAAGTCTAGGCAGTTTCCCAGGGTTTACACAGTAGCTATAGAAGAAAAGTGCTACTTCATCATCAAAAGACCTGAGTTTGAGTCGCAGTTTGGCCACATTCAAGGGGTATGCTCTTGGGCTTCTGTATTTTTAAAAAAAAGTTTGTATGGAAATCCAAGGGACTCCTTTTGCTCCTCTGTAGGAGAAGGTTCCTGTGACAGTAGCCATAGCCTGGTTCTGGTTCACTGAGGAGCTGTTTTCGCTTCACCTCACCTCACCTGACCTCCCTCTTGTGGAGAACCTCCTCCCCATACTCTATTTCCCGGAATCCTATTGAGATTCCAGAAATAGGTCTGTATAAATGCCTACACAAGCTTCTTTAATTTCTCTCATGTCACTCATAGGAGCAGGGACTACTGGTCCCAGGTTGCAGGACACTCCTGATTTCAAACCTTCCTCCCATTCATAAATGAGTTAAGAAAGCCTTTGTCAGACCATGAGTAGTGGTATGGAATCTAGAAAATGATTCCCTAAACTCACAGAGTCTGAGACTTCTGGCAACAGAACAGAGCCTGTCTTTCCCTCTCCTAACTAAGACTTTAGGGACTTGTTTCAAGTCCCTAAACTAGATTATAGAATTTAGAGCAAGAAGGATAATCAGTCTAGTGATGGAAAGGCCATCTAATCCAACCCCATGATTTTACATATGAAGAAACATACCCAAGGTCACAAGAAGGCCTGGAACCCAGGCCCTCTAACTCCTAAGCCAGGGTTATTTCTACTGTAGTCCAATGCCTCAACAATCCTAAGAGGTCAGCTAGTGCAGGGGTTCTTAGCCTAGTTTTTGCATGGATCCCTTTAGCAGTTTAGTAAAACCTATGAACCCCTTCTCAAGATAATGTTTTAAGTGCATAAAATGAGATACACGAGATTATGAAGAAAATCAATTATGCTGAAATAGTTATCAACATATTTATTTGTGTATTTGTTTCTTTGCTTATTTATTTATCTTTTGCAGACTGGGTATCCCTAACTCATCAAGATCTACTCATGGCCCTGATCCCACTTTTGATTGGAAGAAAAGCTTTGACCTGTTCCATTTTTAATCTGGCCCAATTTGACCCTTGTTTGGCAGCTTGGTGCCCTCTCCTTCCCCGACAATATGAGGGTCTCACCGTAATGGTGGCAGACAATTCGGATACACTATTAGCTTTAGCCTTATCCACAAGGCTACCCAGTAGCAAGGGATTATTGTCATTGTTTGGTCATTTTCAGTCCTGCCCAACTCTTTGTGACTCCATTGGGGTTTTCTTGGCAAAGATACTAAAGTGGTTTGCCGTATCTTTCTCCAGCTTATCTGCAGATAAGGAAACTGAGGCAAACAGGGTTAAGTGACTTGCCCAGGGTTACATAGCTAGTAAGTGTCTGAGGTAGGACTTGAACTCAGGAATTCATGCCTCCAGTCCTGGCACTCTATCCATTGTGCTGTCCAGTGGTCCCAGCAAGGGATTACAGGTATGCAACATAATGCCCTGCACAAAATATTTTTCAAAACAAGTTCACATGTCCTAGCTTAATAACCCCTGATGTTTATTTATATATATTTTGGATAACTTACATTGGGTTTTTCAGATTGTCATCACATTCATAATCTCTCAAAGTGGGGTGGACGGTGATTTAAGTAAATTGGGGTGTAGGAATTTTGATCCCCATTTGGCAGATGAAGAAACTGAGGGTCCAGTAACCTGCCCCAAATCACATAGATAGCCACTATCCTGATAGTGGTAGCAGGTATCCTGACTTCCCATTCTAAATGTTTTTATTAGATATTTCCCCACCTTTATCAGCTTCCCGACCTTCACATCCTTGTCCTGTCTATCCCATCTTCCCTTATGGCAGTAAATACACAGCATACCTCCTCATCTGACAATAAGCTACCCCCAGGGGTCCTAGGCTTAACAACATGGAGAGACTGTGGTATAAGGGAAAATGTGGTGAATTTAGAGTTAGAGGTCCTAGGTTTGAATCCTGACTGCCATTTCTTACCTGTATGACCCTGGGCCAGTCATTTAACCTTCTTGGAATTCAATTTCCTTATCTATAAAATGAGGGTGTTGGTTGGACTAGATAATCACTTAGGGCCCTTCCAGCTCTAAATCTATGATCCGCTAAAATACAAAGTAGCTGAAAGGGACGTTTTGTGTGTGTGTGTGTGTGTGTGTGTGTGTGTGTGTGTGTGTGTGTGT
>NW_020954576.1:46512193-46526190 GCF_900497805.2 Vombatus ursinus
TGTGTGTGTGTGTGTGTGTGTGTGTGTGTGTGTGTGTGTGTGTGTGTGTGTGTGTGTGTGTGATAATTCAGAGTCCAAGAGGACAGGTTAGCCACCCTCCCTCCTCCAGTTCTTCCTACTCCCTGTCCTCAGTTTCCCCAAGTCCTTTTCCCCAGATGTCTCTCAGCTTGCATATTCTTGTGGCCTGGGGGAACTCTGAGTGAAGATGGAGAATGCTTCCTGGGACTTATTGTCCTGACATGAAAGGTCCCACCTGGACACAAGTGTGGAATGTAGCCACTATCTGAGCCATGACTGTGTATTTTGGGGGTTGTGACAAGGAGATCTCTGCAGGAGTGAAGCTGGGACCTTCTCCAGCTGGGGCTGGGTGCCTTCTCTCCTAAGATGAGGGTAATATGGCCCAATGCTGATGTTTCATTCCAGCTGGCTTGCCCTTTTAGCAGTGCTATCAGTCAATATACAAGTATTTATCAAGTTCCTCCAAGTTGCCAGGCACTGTTCTAGGGGCCAGGGGTTCAAAGACAAAGGCAAAAACAATCCCTGTCCTTAAGGATCGTATATTCTATCATGGGAGACAGGATACTTGCACCAAGGCTCCCTGTCCCCAGCAAAAGATAATGCGTAAGTCCCAAAGTACACGGAATCACCTCTATGCTTTGTGCAAGGAGAGTCAGCTTCTAATCACAGTGCCCGGTAAATTGTAAGCACTTAATAAATGCTTGCTTATTTGATGGCTCCTGACTGCGCACGCCCAAGAGAAGCTACTGAACCTCTGGGCCTCAGTCCTCCCTCCTCCTACCGTACAGTAATTGCTCAGTATCCCAATCTCTGCTTTGCTGGAATATTAGGAGGATAATTTAAGAGGTGGAGGTCATGGGGAAACTCATATCAGATTTGAAGTCTATAAAGTATATAGTACAAAGTTCACCCTTCAACTGTAATGATGCCTTCAATGGGTTGTTCCTTGTTTATTCTATAATCAGCTATCCCTCCACCAACTCTACACCAAAATTACAGATCTATTTTCCCAGCTCCCCTGGTGGGTGTCCCATCTTTAAACTAGGTGGGGAATTGCTGTAAACACCATGTGTTTCCACCAGGGGGGAAAGGGGAATCAGCAGGACCTGCCCCAGCTATTCTACATAGAAAATAGTCTCATTCCCAGAATTACCAGGATTGGTTAAATCTCACCCCACCTACCTCTCCCTTGTTATTCAGGTATATTTTTCTAGCCCTCCAAGTCAAGGAGTTAATCATTGCCCTAGTGCAAAGAGTTTGGGACCAATTTACTGGTGCAATTAGTGTCCAAAAGAGCCACTCCACACCCCATTTGTTCTTCCCCCTTTCCTTCTCAAGAAAAACGAAGTCTTTATCTCAACAAGGAAATAAAATGTTTCCTTGATGGGAAATCCCCAAAAGAAAAAAAATTAGCTGAGAAACAATTCTATTTGCTGATGGTCAACCTTAGCCCTCAGGCGGGCCAGGAAAGGATCCTCATATTAAAGAGGGAGCCAGTAGACAATGACAAGAACACTGTTTATTTCTGTCCGGTTTGGGGCCCTCCCTTCTTCTCCCCTTCTTACCAATACCTTGGCAATCTTTTTATCTTTATAGGACACCCAGTACTGAAGGTAAGCCTGATCTCCTTCCCTCTTCATAACACTCACTTTTTTTTCCAACATTTTTTTTTCTTAACAAGCTGGTTCCCAATGCTGAATCCAGGCAAATTCTATAGGAATACCTGCTTCCTTTCTTCTCTGGACTGGGATCTGAAGCTAAGAGGAGGGGAGGGAACTTGAGATGGACTTGAGTTCTGCTTCTGCTCCTGGTGTAGTAATGAGTCTCCAGCCCCATGTACCCGGGCCCTTGAACCAACCATGGAGGAGAAGCTCATAGATATAGAGCAGAAAGGGACCTTAGAGGTCAACTAGGTCAATCTGATCATTTTACAGATGAGGAAACTGAGACTCAGATATGTAAAATTACTTTCGAGCTGGGATTCAAATCCAGGTCTTCTAATTCAAAATCCCAAAGACTTTCTACTATACCAAGACTGGAGGAAACAGCTCATTGGTTAAAGTACTGGACCTGGAGTCAAGATGAACTGAGTTTACATCTGGCCTCAGGCACACTAGCTATGTGACCTTAGACAAGTCACTTAACTTGTCTGCCTCAGTTTCCTCAACTGCAAAATGGGGAAAATAAGAGTACCTACCTCCCAAGGATATTGTGAGGATCAAATGAAATAATAAGGGAAGAAAGCACAGCATGTATATAGCCCCTACTATGAGTCAGACACTGTCATTCCCTTCACGTCATGCTGCCTCTATAGATCTAGCCTGTGGCAACATCCACATTATATTCCATCTTATCCTGAGACCTGCTTTCCTTGCCTAGCTTCATGCTAGCTCTGTTACCTTCAGTAAGTTACTTAACCCTCTGGGCCTCACCATTATCTGTAAATTGAGTCAACAGCCAACAGGATGGAACCAACACTTCCTAGCATCCTGAGTAAGTCACTTAACCTCTCTGAGTCTCAATTTCTTTATCTGTAAAATGGGATTGCTTTATCTTATAGGGGTGTTGATTTGTAAGTCTCAAAGCGGTATATAAAGGTAAACTTTCCATTGTCTTCCATCAAAGTCCTACTTGGGTGATGGTAGTGTTGATATGACCCTAGATTCTTTCAAAATACATCTTTGGAGCACTAGCTTTGAGTTCCAGTCAAGTAATGGATGTCTAAATATTGGCTTAGCTAAGATTAATCAATCTCATCACTAGTTTGATCCCCAGTGATATTTTTTAGCTGCGACAACTTTCAAAATATTACCCACCAAAGTCACTGAAAAGTTGTGAATGCACTGATGTCATAAGTAGCTACACCCACAAGTTCATAGTATCCTAGATCTGAAGGGGAGCTTTGAAGCTATCTCGTTCAACCCCTTCATTTTGCAGATGGGGAAACTGAGGCCCAGTGAGAGTCTGACTTGCCCAAAGTCACACAGGCTGTTGTTGTTTGTTGTTGTTCAGTCATTTCAGTCGTGTCTGACTCTTCATGACCCCATTTGAGGTTTTCTTGTCAAAGATACTGGAGTGGTTTGCCATTTCTCTCTCCAGCTCATTTTATAGATAAGGAAACTGAGGCAAACAGGATTAAGTGACTTGCCCAGTGTCACACAGCTAGAAAATGTCTGAGGCCAGATCTGAACTCAGGAAAATGAGTCTTCTGACTTCAGGCCTGGTACTCTCTACCTAGCTGCCCCAAGTGTCTCAAGTACTAAGCATCAAAGATGGAAATTGAACCCAGGTCTTCTGACACTGTACCATGATAACTCCTTATCCTGGTCTTATGAACTATTAAACCACTCATTAATGAATCAATTAGGTATTCTCTAAGATAGCTTCCTACCCTGAAATTCTATGTTTCTATGTTCCTTTCCCCAGAAGACTTTAAGAGAAATATGTCAAGGTCACTTCTATAATGTGCTTAGCCTTGGGCTAGGCACTGTGGGGTCAAGGAAAGGGAAAAAGGGACCTAAAAGGATCATAAGGCAAAGCTTCTACCCTCAAAACATTTATGAGACCAGAGATTTAAAACAAGAAATTTCCTTAGGAGCCATGTAGTCCAATTTCTACATTTTATTCACAAGAAGTTCCAAGAAATTAAATGACTTGCCCAAAGTACGTAAGTGACAAAAGTGAGATTTGAACCCAGCTCCTTTGCCTACAGAGCCTACACTCTTTCTGTTGTATCATGACACCTCCAGAGTTAGGAAGAAAGGAAACATTTATAGAGATGCTTCATTACTTCCAAAGATTTAGGATTTCATCAGTGTGGGTGCCCTTTCTACCAACACAAGCAGCACTTGTCCCAGCTTTAATTGACAATTTTCATGAGTTGCTGCAGCCAAAATGATTCATCCCCTTGGTTGCCAATCTGCTGGTGATGAGGTTCTGCTCTTTTAGCTAAGCTGGTTCTCTGATGATGAATACATAGCCCATCGCTGAACTGCTTGAGGCTTCAAACTCTACCTGGAAAAGTCTAGGTCAGTGCCATTCCCAAAACATGCATTAAGTGCCTACTATGTGCTAGCCAGGGCAGTTAGATGGTGCAGTGGATGGGGCATAGGACCCAGAGTCAGGAAGAACTGAATTGAAATCTGGCCTCAGACATTTACTAGCTGTGTGACCCTGAGCAAGTCACTTCACCCTGTTTGCCTCAGTTTCCTCATCTGCAAAATGAGCTGGAGAAGGAAATGCCAAACCACTCCAGTAATTTTGTCAGGAAAAGTCCAAATGGGGTCACAAAGAGTTGGACATGACTGAACAACAAAAATTATTAAATAATTAAATAGTAACTCACATGTTATATAAAGTGATTTGAGACCTCTACAGAAAAAGTGCTACATAGGGCAGCTAGATGGCACAATGGATAGAGCACTGGCCCTGACGTCAGGAAGACCTGAGTTCAAATCTGGCCTCAGACCAAAACACTTGACACTTACTAGCTGTGTGACCCTGGGCAATTCACTTAACCCCAATTGCCTTTAAAAAAAAAATAAAGTGCTACAGAAATCTTAAGAAATATTTGTAGCAATCAATAAATATTTATTGAGCACCTACTATATTCCAGGCACTGTGCTAAATTCTGGGGATACAAATAAGAAAAAGAAAGATAACTTCTGCTCACAATAATATACAAGAAGAAGCAGAAAAGGGAGAGGAGCAGGGAATGAAGAGATGACTGGTCTGACAGCCCTCCTTTAAGAGGAGGTCCTAGGAGGAAATAAGTATGTCACCACAGAAACACTCCTGACATCTTCTCAATCCCTCATTCCCTCCAGCAAAGGCCTCTAGAACCAAGGGCATTTCCTATTCTTGGTCTTCCAGGTTCTCAAATCAGAAGTGAAATCTCGGTAGCAGCTGCAATGGCTTTCTTCCTTGCCTGCCTGCTTGCTGTCCTCCCTGGTGAGTATGGGGAGACCCACTTCCACCCCCATGTCCTGGACACACTTTCCTTCCAACCTTGAAAGTGGACATTTCCCCAAGTATACATCACTGTGTCATACTGGAGAGACACAGAGAAGCCACTTCTATCCTCCCCTTGTACCATAAATGTCATACCTGGAATGGACATTGCATACCTAAGAATTAGTGGAGGCCATGAAGGTTTGTTTTTTTTGGGGGGGGGAGGGTGTTATGAAGGGGGTGGGAATGGTGGTGGGACTTCAGAGCAGGGTGTTCAGGTGGAGAACAGGGAGCAGAAACACCCACTTCCAAAGCCACTGGATCTAGTGAAGAGTCCTAGCTGGGAGTCAGGAGACTAGGCTTTCCAATAGTCAATCAACCAATCAGTTAACAATGATTTATTAAGCACTTACTCGGTACCAAGTATTGTGCTAGGTACTGGCGACATAAAGACAGAAAATGACACAATCCCAACTCTCAAGAAAGTTACATTGTATCAGAGGAGTTAGCATGCAGATACCTAAGTATGCATGGAATACTTATTCCATGCTAACTCCTCTGATGCAAAGTAGCTAAATCAAGGCAGTTGAGGAGAGAGGGAATGAGTACTTGGCAAAGGCAGGAAACGTTTTATGTAAACTAGTGTGGAAATATGTTATCTATAACTTCATATGTATAATGGGTGTCATATTTTTTGCCTTGATGGGTAGGGGAGAGGATGGAGGGAGAAGGAGAATTTGGAACTGAAAATAAAAATTAAATAAAATTTAAAAAGCAAAGAAAGGTTTCATGTAGAAGGTGATGCTTGAGCTGAGTCTTGAAGAGAGCGAGGAATTCTGAGGCAAAGGTCTCAATTCTATCACTTTTGTAATCATAGATAAGTTATTTGTTCTCTATCATTCCCAGTTTTCTCATCTGTGAAATGGGGATAACCTGCCTTACCTAGAAGACAATGATCTTCTAAGGATGAAATGAAATAATTAAAGAATGGAGTGCTGTGAAAATTAAAACATGATACTCCCAAAGTGTATTGGTATTGTTTTTGTCAATTGGTATTAGTAAATCATTTTGTATGGGGCATAGGCTGGTAGAGGTAGTGAATTATGTAACTATGACAAATTAGAGCTGGCTTGTTACTCACCTGGAAGAGAGGCTGGTTTCACGCTTGGTGGGGGCCCCCACACTTAGACTTCACTTTCCACAGTCCTCAACATATTCCTCTCCCTTTTTCCCCACAGTGGTTTCTATGAAGAGTCCCATATTTGGCCCCAAGGAGGTGATAGGCGTGCAAGGCGGGTCTGTCTCCATCCAGTGCTTCTACCCACCCACCTCAGTCAATCGGCATGCCCGCAAATACTTCTGTCTTCAAAATCTAAGGGGCTTCTGTGACACCATAGTCTCCTCAAATGGTTTCGTCTCTGAGAGATTTAGTGGAAGAACCAACCTCATCAATTTCCCAGGGAATGGTTCTTTTTTAATACAGATTTCACAGCTGAAGAAAGAAGACACTGGGCTCTACAAGTGTGGTGTGGGCATAAGTAGTCGGGGTCTGTCCTTTGACCTTACCTTGGAGGTGGGACTGGGTAAGCATCGAGAATTCTTCTGCCTCTGGGGCACAGGATGAGGGAGCTACTTTAGGCTGCAGTAGGATAGATTTAGATGAAAAAAACAAGTAAAAACTTCCAAAGAACAAGGTATGTAAGACACTGTCATGGATGTCTTGCCCAGGACAACTGTGAAATCTCCTTCTAAGGGATCTCTAAATATATTTTTTTTTTTGTGAGGCAATTGGGGTTAAGTGGCTTACTCAGGGTCACACAGCTAGTAAGTGTCAAGCATTTGGTCTGAGGCCGGATTTGAACTCAGGTCCTCCTGACTCCAGGGCCGGTGTCCTATCCACTGTGCCACCTAGCTGCCGCATAAGGGATCTCTAAAAAGAAGAGATGAGGGTGGGTCAGGTGTAATCCTGCCTGGACACAAAGGGATGGACAAGATAGCTGCTCTAGTTTCCCTTCAAACCTATGAGATTACTGTATAAGTCTCACTGGCCTAAAATAATTTGGCATAATATACCTCTCCTTACTTCCTCTTCATTGGGTTTCCCAAGACTTCTGTGGCTGGGAACATCAGAGACACGTGGGCCTTAGAGGGGCATCATAGAGTACTGGGAAAACACATCACTTGAGTCAAAAGATTTGGCCCTCATACTGTGCAGGTCTTAACCTCTCAGAGCCTCAGTGACCTCATCTATAAACAGGGGATGAGAATTATTTACGTTACCCACTTCACAGGAGTGTTGTGAACTAAGAGCTTTGTAAATCTGAAACCACAGTAACAATGTGAATTTCCATTCTAGTTGACCGTGGAACTTTGAGGAAGGCATTAACATTTTTGCCACTTAAGTTTCCCTTTGGTTTAAGATCTTGTGTGCCCAGAAGGCCCCTGTAGATTTCGCATGTCGTGTATCTCACATTGTCACTTAACCTGTATTGGTTCTCTAGTAGCAATCAAGAAGGTGAATGACAGGATACAGAAAAGGACAGTTTGGATTGGAATGGTGGGAGGGAAGACTGAAAAGTAGTCTATCTGGAGCTTGGAGCACTGCTACAGAGGGCAGGCTAAGCTGAAATGCTCAAATGAAGGGTCTGGGACAGGCTAAGGATATTATAAGAAGGGAGGGAACTGGAAGACAGTTTATAGGGGACTCAAAGACAAACTTTATCTGTTTGAGAATCTGGCTTGGGACCTGCCCTTTCTGTAAACAATTATCTACACTGGTCTTTGTGATAGTGTGGTCTAGAGTAGGTTATGCTATCTTTCCCAGCTGCATATTAACTGGATTTATGGGTAACATGAAAGCTGAAGGGGATGATTAATATGTGGATTGAAAGGAAGTTTCCTCACCCCCCCACCCCACCCCCAATCTCAACAAACTAGAATAGTGGTTAAAGCTAATAAGATGAAATTTAATACTCACATATATAAATATCCTCCATGTGGGTTCAAAGTTCAATTGTACAAGCCCTTGTAGTGTAGTGGAAAGAATATTAGGATTAGAATCAGACAGACTGGGTTAGAATCTCAGTTCTACCACCTAGCAGCAGGGTGCCTTTGGCAAATGACCTTGCCTCTGTGACCCTCAGGCTCTTTTTCTATAAAATGAGGGGGTCAAACTAGTTGGCCTCTTATGACCCTTCTGCTCTAAATCTTGGGACTCTATTTAGCAGTAGTGAGATTTGAGGTAACCTTTAAAACAGCAGTTTCTATAGTGGGATCAGAAGCTAGACTGCTAGAAATTGAGGGGTGAATGAGTGGGGGGAAAGGTCAATTAATAAGTGAAGATGATTTTTTGTAAGAGATATATAAAATAATAGTTTGAGCCAATGGAAAGATAAGGTGAAAGCTTTTTTTTTTTTTTTTGCATGAGGCAATTGGGGTTTAGTGACTTGCCCAGAGTCACATGGCTAGTAAATGTTATGTGTCTGAGGCCAGATTTGAACTCAGGTCCTCCTGACTCCAGGGCCAGTGTCCTATCCACTGTGCCACCTAGCTGACCCAAGGTGAAAACTTTTTGAAGATAGTTAAGTTCTCAGTATGGGCAGCTAGGTGGTGCAGTGGATTGGGTGCTGGGCCTGGAGTCAGGAAGACTAATTTTCCTGAGTTCAAAACTGGCCTGAGCCACTTACTAGCTCTGTGACCCTGGGCAAGTCACCTAACTCTGTTTGCCTTAGTTTTCTCATCTGTGAAATGAGCTGCAGAAGGAAATGGCAAACCACTCCAGTATCTTTGCCAAGAAAACCCCCAAATGGAGTCACAAAGAATCGGACATGACTGAAAAAAACAACTGAACTGAACTGTTTTTTTGAGGGAGAAGTACAGAGAAAGAGTCAGCAGATAAGGAGGAACTGGAGTTCTCAATCACTGGAAGTCCCTAACGATAGGTTTATTGGGAATATAGTAGAAAGGAATAATGCTTTGGGCAAGAGTTGGATTAGATGACTTCCGATGTTCTTCCCAACTCTCAAATTCTGATTCTTTGGAGTGGGGGGACGGGGTTGGTGTCAGGATTTTATTGGGCACTTATGCTCTTCTCTTATTCCTTCCTGGACCCCTACTCATTCTATCCTGCAGGTCCCAATCTCCCTGACAACACTGAGGTCATCACCACTGAAGTGGGTGAAACAGTATCCATCAACTGCCCTTTCCAGGAACAGAATGCACAGGACAGGAAATTCTTATGCAAGAAGGCTGGAGAGAGCTGTGCACTGGTCATTGATTCTCAGAACAAAGTGGGCCTCGACTACGAAGAAAGAGCCACCTTCGAGATCGGTGGCACCAGCAGTATAGTCTTTGTGGTTACCATCAGTCACATCAAGAGGCAAGATGTTGGGCTGTATATCTGTGGGATCGGGGAGGACAGTGCCAATGGAATCCAGAAGAATGTTGACTTAAAGTTGCTGGAGCCTGAAGCTGAACTGGTCTATGCTGAGCAAAGGGGGTCAGTGACCCTGAACTGTGCCCTGGGAAGCACAGTGTCAAGCGTGCCTAAGTATCTGTGCCGGATTAGGGCAAACAAGACTTGTGACTTGGTCATCAACAGCCTGGGATTTACAAATGATGACACTCACGGAAGGATCCTGTTTACCCCTACAACTAAGCCTGGATCTTTCAGCATCACAATCTTGCAAGTGAGGAAAGAGGATGCTGGTCTATACCACTGTGGTGCCCAGCAAAATGGTCAACCGTCTGAAGAAGGGCCAATTCGAGCTCTACAGCTCTTTGTCTCTGAAGGTGATTCATGGGAGAATTGAGGCAGAGCGGGAAGAGGCCAGACAAGTGATAATTCTCCTCAACCTCCATGTACCAATGTCTAGCATTTCCAGGGCCCAAGACATAGAAAGCTTGGTTCCTGTCTTCAGGGAGCTTCCAGTCAAGGATGTCTCCCTCTTTTTGGCCACTATCTCCACTTAGTTTCCTCTCCACAAATAACTGGAAAAGAGAGAGTCCAAGAGAAGATTTCAGTCTTCCTATTTTGTCCCTCCTTTGCAGTTGTGCTAAGAGATTTGGTAACAAAGGAGGAAAGTCACCGGCTAAAACAGACCTTGTAGATTACATATGATTTCAGTGGCCCAAGTTCTCCCTGTTTCCAATGGCAGAAAATATCAGAAGGGTGAATCTGAGAATTCTAAAACCATAGCAGGACCCAGTGGAGCCCATCCTATCTCTCTCCCTACTTTCTAAATTAGACTGTATCCTCTCTCTCATACACTTGTGTGTAGGTTGGGAGTGATGGGGAAGACTGAGAATGTGGGTGGAGGTGAAGAAAGTAGGTTTATCTTACTTTTATACTTCTCCTGGTAAGTTAACTGTCTCTCTGGATTAGTTTTAATGTCTCTCACCCCTCTCAGTCAAAGCTATTCCTTCTTAATAATAACCATATTTTTAGGAAGCCAGAGGATGAAGGTTTTTATCTTATGTTGATGTGACTTTTAGCTGCCTCTAAATCTGGGGATGAGGTGAGGGAAGGGAAGTAAAATGCCCAGCTTATTTGTTAAGATGGTGGGTGCTGACTTCTCCAAACATTTTGGAGAACTTTGGTTTTAATCCTCTGCTAAGTGGAGCTAGGAGTGGTTGTTTCAATTCTCAATCTGCTTGGAGGTTGGTGAGGGGAAACCAAAGCAAACAGAGGGAGGACGCTAGCAGTAAGTCAGCTTAGATCATGGGAAAAAAAATAACTCTGGGACTGTGCAAGATTATGACTATGCTGAGATGCCTCCAGTCAACCTCTGTCTGTGCTTTCAGAGACCACTGTCCCCAGCAGTCCTTTGGTGGTGAAAGGTCCACCTGGTGGCTCCGTGTCAGTAACCTGCCACTATGACCCCAAGAAGGACAACACTCTGAAGTACTGGTGCAAGTGGAAGGACAGCAACCACTGTACTAAGCTGGTAGACAATTTGGGAAAGGTGGATGAGTCCTATGAGGGAAGAGTGGCCTTGTTGGACCAGCCAGAGAATGGCATCTTCACTGTTATCCTCAACCAGCTGACTCCTCAAGATGCAGGCTACTACTGGTGTCTCAGCAGTGGGGAGCACAACAGGAAATCGTCTGTGAAGATTGATATCATTGATGGTAGGAACTGGGTCAAGGGCAAGGGGAGAGGTAATATGGAGTTTGTGGACAGGCCCTATCCAGGACCATCCCACAGGTCCAGGCACTAATGCTCCGAATCACACCACATTGGCTATTTCTTCTTCCACATGTATTTTCACGATCTCCCTACCCTTCCACCCCAATCAAAATTTCAGATTAAGGTTTCTTGCCTTCAATTCCATGGCAGCAAATAATCCTAGGCAGGGGAAGTGGATAGGACGATCCCAGTTTCCAGGGAATGTTGCTGTATAAGACACAGTCTTCTTCTACACTCTGAGGCTCCACACTTGAGTACCACCCTAGACCAGCAGAGAACGTACTTCCCCATTCATTCTATAAGAATCTTTTCCCAATCCTTGTTAATGCCATTGTCTTCCCTGTGTTGATAATCTCCAGTATATCCTGTAGATGTCTTCTCTGTATGTAGTTGTTTATATACTATCTCCCTTATTAGAGTATGAGCTCCGTGAGAGCAGGGCCTGGTTTTTTTCTTTCCTTTCTATATATCTCTAGAGCTCGACATAGTGCCTGGTAGATAGAAGGTGCTTAATAAATGTTTGTTGACTGACTGACTGACCACTGAAGTAATAATTTTTACCCAAACAGACCAACCAGTCTTCCGTATTAACTAAAAAGATCTGAAAGGGAGCAAAAGCACATTGATGTCAGTGCATCCATCCCATATGACCCAGTCTTATGGATGTCCAGGAAGTCAATGTCAGTAGTGATAAAATGCTTGAATATCATTATTATTTATATATTGTCTACAATGTCGTGAGCAGCAGCACAATGTAGTACCAGGATTTTTAAGTCTGGTGAAGTACCATATGTCTGCCATTAGACGACCAGCCTTGTTAAATGCAGAAAAGCTCATCTCTAGGAAGCTGACCACTAGATAAGGTTTGTATGTGAGGGTGGGGTAGGGGGTTGGCCATAGCAATTAATGAAAAATGTTTATTAAGGTTCAGAGGGGTCCTATTTTATTATTAGCTGAGGAAGTACCCACACTGATGCAATATCCCTAAAACCTTAAAGTCATTTTATTTGAACATCTATTATATATTCTATAATTCTCTCCTAACTCCATGGCTCATTATGGCTTAGAGGTGACCCTGGAGTTTGTTTCACAGGCTGTTCCAGGAGAGTACCTTCCGATACACCAATCATGAGTAGGCTCAGTAAGGATGCACACATGACTTGGTTCAATTCTTTTAGTGCCCACTGGTTACATCTATAGTCATTGTTGCTATAGCTGTCCTCTTCTTCCTTTTGGGACAAGAGACCAAGCTTAACCAGGCTCCCTCAATAGTAAATATCATATTTATCTTAATAATAATGATTCTATCGCTTACTGGCTGTGCAATCTTGGGTAAGATGTTTAGCTCCTATGAACCTCAATTTCCTTATTCATGAAATGAAAATAACAATACCTTCCTACATATCTCATAATAGGGTTGGGGTAAGGAAGAATCACTCAGCCAATGAGAATGTATTAAGTATCTATTATGTGCCATGCACTGTGCTAGACATGCTCAAATTGGCTCCCTATTCCTGTCTGGCTTCTTACTCAGGTTGACCTCCAAAAAATATAAAAATGAAACAGTTCCAAACCCTTGAGGAGTTTACATTCTATTGAAATAAGATAATAAATATGAAGACATTTCCTAACCTGAAAATACACTAATAAATCTAAGCTTTTGTTAATATAATAACTAGCCTAGCTCAGTAAATCTGTCGACAAGTATTCATTTAAAAAAATTATGTCAGGCACTGTGCTAAATGCTGGGGATACAAAGAAAGGCAAAACCACAGTCTCTGCCCTCAGGAAGCTTACATTCTAACAAAAGAGACAATATGCAAATAACTGTATATCTAGGATATTTCCAATATTAGTGGAAAGTATTCACAGAGAGGAGACATTAACAGTAAGGGGACAGGAAGGAGACTGGGAAAGCTGAGTGTAAGATTTGAGCTGAGTCTTGAAGGAAGCCAAGAGAAACTATGAGAAAATGGTAAGGGGGCAGGGCCTTCCAGGTATGGATGACAACTAATGAAAAAACAAGCAGTCTGGAGGTGGAGCATTGTGTTTCAGGAACAGCAAAAAGGCCTGTGTCATTGGATTATAGAACATATGGAGGGTAGTAAGAACGAGAAGACTGGAAAGATAGAAAGCGGCCAGGTTGGGGAGGGCTTTAAAAGCCAAGCAGAGAAATTTCTATTTGATCCTGGAGAGCCATGGGAATTTCCTGAGTAGGAGGGTGCCGTGGTCAGACCACCCTTTAGCTCATCACTGTCATGAGCTGCAAGGGCCTTCAATCGTTCTTCTGCAGGGCCTAACCTCCTGATGCCCTTCCTCTCACCACCCCATCATCACCTTATCCTTCTGCTTTGTTCCCAGGTCAGTCACACTTAATAGCTCCAAAGACTGTCACTGCCCAGCTGGGCCAGTCTCTCAACATCTCCTGCCACTTTGCCTGCAAGTTTAATTCGTATGAGAAATACTGGTGCAAATGGAGCAACCGGGGCTGTGAGACCCTGCCCAGCCAAGAGGAGGGTAATAGCCAAGCCTTCGTGGACTGCACTCTAAACAGCAGGATTGTCTCTCTCTCCCTGAACTCTGTCACAAGAGCTGATGAAGGGTGGTACTGGTGTGGTGTGAAGCAGGGCCAGAACTATGGGCAGACCGTTGCAGTCAATGTGGCTGTGGAAGAAG
Source organism: Vombatus ursinus (assembly GCF_900497805.2). Lineage (NCBI taxonomy): Eukaryota > Metazoa > Chordata > Mammalia > Diprotodontia > Vombatidae > Vombatus > Vombatus ursinus. The sequence goes on from NW_020954576.1 coordinate 46,526,025, forward strand.
AGGGTAAGCCTTGTATGGAGAGTAGAACCCAGGCATCCAGGCAATGTCCGGAGCTCTAGTCTGGGCCAATCCCTTAGCTCTTGGACCTCCCTCCCTCCCTTCCTTCCTTCCTTCCTTCCTTCCTTCCTTCCTTCCTTCCTTCCTTCCTTCCTTCCTTCCTTCCTTC
>NW_020954576.1:46526200-46650746 GCF_900497805.2 Vombatus ursinus
TTCCTTCCTTCCTTCCTTCCTTCCTTCCTTCCTTCCTTCCTTCCTTCTCTCTCTCTCAATCTCTCTCTCTCTCAATCTCTCTCTCTCACTCTCCCCCTCCCTCCCTCTCTCCTTCTCACTCTGTCTCTTTCATACTTCATGCTTAGTGTCCTGCATGCTCTCTCATTCATTTGCTCATTCGTTCATCCATTCATTCAGCACTTATGATGCACCAATTACATTCAAGGTACTTTGACAGTTGCTTGACTATCAGTGTAATGAGAAGAGTACTGGATATGGAGTCAGAAGCCATGGGTTCAAATCCTACACCTGGAACTTATTACCTGGGTGACATTGGGCAAGTCACTTTTCCTAATGAGACTTCTATCTTCTCATCTGTAGAACGAGGAGGTGAAACAGAGGACCTTTAAGTATGCTTCCATCCCTTAATCTGGGACCCCACAAAACTTTTTTGTCAATAATGTAAGATGAAAGTGAAAGTCTCCCCATGGGAGCATGCGGGTGGAGGTGGACTGTGCCCTTTAACATCTGATGACTCAGCTGTGTCAGCTGGGAGATGGCCCTGAAATCACACCGTGAAGAGGAAAGTTAAACCTGGCTGACCTGGGCCCTTGCTCTCTAACCATGTCTGAGGCACTCCTTGGGAGTTGTTCTAAGTATGTGCTTATTGCCAAATTACCACCAGAGGGCAGCATTTCCAGACCTATTCACCACCCCCCCTCCCAAAGACAGGTTCTAGAACTTTGTAGCTTGGAAAGGACCTTTTGATTCTTTGAAGAAACTGTCCTCAACACAGGCATAGGAAGACACTTAAAAAGGGGCTTTGGGGATAATAATGAAATAAGGCTTAATCGGGAGAGACAGTTTCAAACAAGCTGGAGGGGACTTTTTATTCCTCTTTGGCTAGACCCCTCCCTTCTTCTCCACCAGAGTGGCCCCATGATAGTACTCTGTGGAAGGAGTGAAGGATTTGGAGTCATAGGTACTGGGTTCAAATTCAGCATCTGTCACTTACTCTAGTTGAGAAAGTTACCTGTGCAACTTTTGGGCAAATAACTGAATCTCTCTGGGTGCCAGTTTCCTTATCTTTAAGACAAAGGGGTTGTACTACATGGGCCCTGAGGTCCCTTCAAAGCCTAGAGCTCTGATCCCTCAATCCCTCGAACCCTCTAACCCACTATTAACCCCTCAGAGCATTAACTGAAGTACCTCAAGGACCCCAAATAGGTTCCCTGATCCCTGAGACTCAGATGCATCTCTTTCCAAACTTTAATGTAAATCCTTCCAGGCTTATCCACAAATATGGTAGATTTGCGAAGAGAGCACTGCTGCTTACATGACCTTCAATTCAATGACCACCCAGCAAACATTTCTCAAGCATCTGGTACTGTGTGTCAGGTGCTGTACTAGGCACTTTGGATATACAAAGATGAACTTAGGTCTTTCAAGAAACTCAAGCTACCTACATGAGCCCAAATAAGGTAGAACATGATGAGAGGCAAAAGAGGGATCTCAAGGATCCAGGAGCTCTGAGAAACTTGGACAAGGAAGAGATCACTTTTAGCCAGAGGGAAATCAGGGAAGGCTTCCAAGGGCAGGTGACACTTGAGCTAGGCTCTGAAGAAAGAGGAGTAATTCAACAAGCAAAGATGACTTGCTGGAATGAGCTGAGAAGCCAGGAGTACATGGTCAGATGGGGCATGGTTAGCAATCCAGTTTGCCTGGAGTAGAGTGCCCAAAGACTGAATAGGGGGGATGGAACTCAACTTGGAGGGTCTTAAATGCCAGGCTGAGGAATCTGTATTTTATTCTGTAGGCAATTAGGAGCCACTAAAGGAGACCCTACCTTCTATTAGCCTTGTTCCCCATCAGTAAAATGAGGAGATTGGATCCTAAATGATCTCTCAGGTTTCTGCCAGCTCTGACGGTCTTCAGTCTGTGATCTTCCCATTGGGGTTCTTTCAAAGCTAAGAGTGGCCATTTTTTTCCTTCTATATGACCTATAACCTATAACCTATGACCAACTCTGTTCTGTCTCAGTCTTCAGGAATGCTGTCCAGCCAACCGAAGTTGTGTTAAATGAAGTTGCTGTGCAGCCTAAAGTCAGAGGCAAAAAGATTGAAGTGCCTACAGATTTGGGGAGGTCAGCAAGTTCCTTTTTTTTTCTTTCTTTCTTGTTTTTGTTTTTTTTTTTACTAGGGGCAGGTTACTCTGGAGCAGGTCCCAGGCAGGGTAACAGGAAGGGACCTTGCCCTCTTGAGGAATTCCTCAGCTTCATGGCTTGAATATGCAAAAGGTTGAAGCTATACCCATGATCTTGTTCCTTGCTTTAGAGGGTCCTTTTCTGAAAGCACAGAAGCCCTAATTATGTCCCACCTGGTACCCTACCCCTAATTGGGAATTTTTCAACTCTTAGGAGAAGGAAGGGATTCAGAATGTAGATATGGTACAACCCTTATTCAAGCCAAGCCATCAGAGAAAGTGGTGACCCGAGTTAAAATCAGAGATCTGGAGTAATGGCTGCACAGACAAGCAAAGATCACTCATTTTGGAGTCTAGAGATCTGGCTTTGATTTCCAGCTATGCCATTACCTATATGGATGACCTTCACCTCTCTGGGCTTCAGTATTCTCTAGAAATGGAGTTGGATCAGGGGAATCCTTAAAATTTGACTCTTAAGGAGTCTATTTAATATGCTCTCAAAGTCTCAACAAACTTTGGGAGATAGAAGAAGTCTGACCTCCAACCTGTCTTCCAGTCAGCTTGGAGCACCTCCCATTTCCACTATTCCTTTCTCTCTATTGCCAGCCTCCCCATCCCCCAACCCCCCAACTTGTCTCTCTGCCTTTCTCATTCCAGCAACGAGGAACAAAGTGGAGGCTCCAGTGTTCTGGTCTCCACCCTGGTGCCTGTGGCACTAGTGTTAATAGTGGGTGCAGTGGCACTAGGAGTAATCAAAGCCCGACGACGTTGGAGGTTCAGTGGTGAGTTCACCATTTCAGTCCCCAATAACCTAACATACAAACTCTTCTGTATTAATGGATAGAAAGGATTTAGCAAAGATAGAAAAAGATGGACAGATTTCACTTTCTCTCTTTAGCCTAGTCTTATTAACAAGCACAAGTATGGATAGTTCAGATAACTGAAATAGAAGACTCTGGGGCAGGTGTGGGGAACTACACGTGGCTATAGGGCTGCAGGTTCCCCACCGCCAGTCTAGGGTAAAAAACCTTAAGATAAGAGACTTGGGAGTCTAGGTTCTGCTACTAACTGCATAACCCCGAGGCAAGACACTTAACTGGTCATGGCCTCAGTTTGCCCCATATGCCAAATGAATATAATAATACCTGTCCTCAAAGAGTTGCTCTAAGTATCAAAGCAGATAATGGATGTGAATATACTTTTAAAAGTTATGAAGACCTATAAGTGCCATGCATTATTGGCTCTCAATTACCTGAAAGAGGGCACCTCGTCTAGGAATCAGGAAGATCTGGGATCAAGTCCTGCCTCAGACACATACATACTAACTGTGTGGTTCTTGGCAAATTTCGTAACCACTAAGTGCCTCAGGTTCGTTTCAAATCCTGAAGAGTTTGCCAGTTTGTGCAGGCAGAGAGTGCTTTCACTGGGATTTCTCTCTACTTAATCAATCAATCAATCTATCAATAAGGATTTATATCCTGTGCCAGGCATGTTGCTAGGTGCTGGGCATACAAATATAAAACTGAAAACAGTTCTTGCCCTCCAGGATCTTCCATTCTGCTAGAAGAAACAGCATGTACATATGCAAATATTTACCAACAAATATAAACTCATATTTGGAGGAGGAGGAGGCATTCTGGGCGGATGGGGTATTCTTCCCATAGGAGGTGGCATTTGAGCTGGGGTTTGAAGAAAGCTAGGGATTCTGAAATGGATGTGAAGAAGCAGAACATTTCAAGCAGGGGACACAGCCTGTGCAAAGGCCCAAAAGTGAGAGATGGGACATCAATGTGTAGAAGAAGAGCAAAAAGGTCAGTTTAGCTGGATTCTAGATACTTAAGATCACAGGTCAGGACCACTCCTTCTAAAAAAAACAAAAAACCCTGATTACAGAGTGAACAGAGATACAATTATCATGCAAAGATCATTTTTGTTCAACTTTGGAATGTAGTCAGATCCTCACCCCATCCTACTTCTGGCTGTGGCATAGAGTTCCCAATGTTCAATCTTATTGTGAATCTCCTAGTGTTTTAGAAACATCTAGGTGATCCAGTGTACCGGACATAGAGTCAGGAAGACCTGAGTACACATCTGACTTCAGACACTTACTAGCTGTGTGACATTGAGCAAGTAACTTAACCTCTGTTTGCCTCAGTTTCCCCAACTGTAAAATGGGGATAATAATAGCACTTAGCCCCCAGGGTGGTTGTGAGGATGATCTATGTTAAGTGCTTTGGAAACCTTATCTATTATTATTCCCCTTCTCTTCTGCCTCCCCACATGTCATTCTTCTTCCTTGGACAGATCGGATTTCAGTTGGAAGCTACAGAACTGACCTCAGCATGTCAGAATTAGAGCATAACCCCACAAAGTTCGGAGCCATTGACAACTTGGACACTTCTGTTCAGGAGTCTACTCTAGGAGGGGAAAATGGTATGACCTTCTACCCAAGGGAGCCTTCAGGAGTGTGCTTTAGTTCTCTGTGGGAGGACAGAGCTGCGAGGGGAGTGTGTCAAAGAGGCAACCTGGGATTGTGGATTCTGAATCGGAGAACCTGGGTTTTGAATACCAATTCTGCCACTGAGTACTTGTGTGGCCATGGACAAGTCACTGAACCTCACTGGGCTCTACCCTGTTCCAGCTCTACATGGGATGTTTCCCACCTCTAAAATGAAAGGGTTGAACTAAGTGATCGCTAAGCTAATTATTGCTAGCTCTAAAATGGGGCAGGAATATTAGGCTTGGGAAGAGAGGCTAGAGTGGGAGATGGGCCATTTCCCTGGGAATTCCTCATTGGCCCTCTATTCTTCCCACAGAATGCATCACTCAGGCTGAGAACCCTGAGGAGATCCAAGAACCTAAGCAAGTCAAAAGGGTAAGTAAGGGAGACTGGCAGCTTCACCACAAGAGGATGAGAGAGTTGTAGTTAGGCATTGGATATCATTTCCAGTTCTACCTGTGGGGGCTGTGAGACACCAGTATAGGGTGAAAAACTCTTCACAGAATATTACTACCTTATCTTGCTTCTGAGAATGATGGAGTGATGCTGTGTATGCATGGGAGGGGAGAGGAAGGAAAGGGAGGGGTACCAGGTGGGCTGCATTTACAGCTAGCTCTTCCCTTTTGAGTAGGAGGTAGGAAAAGGCTGTTGAAAATGCAGTCCAAGAATAGAAATCAAGTGATCGGGTGGTGTATTTTTTCCCCTGGGTATTGGACCAGATTGGCTACCATATTTAAGGGTGCTGTTCGACACATCTTTAAGTGTAGGTAAGCTCAACAGTTGCCAAAGAAGTGTGATTTGAGGAGCACAGGGAGCCCACTCAGGTGCCACAATGCCTGAAATCCTAGACAAATGTAAAAGCTCTGATTAGGCACTTACTAAGATCCAAGCACAGTATAAGCACTGGGGTGCAAATAGAAAAGTGAGACAGTCTCTGCCCTCAAGGAACTTACATTTTAACAAGAGAGATAATGCATAGTCTTACCAAAAATGTTGCATTCCCTTGGGTTAGGTATTTCTCTCTCTTGGTTTTCCTATGCCAGAAAAGTGTTTCTCTCTCTCTCTCTCTCTCTCTCTCACACACACACACACACACACACACACACACACACACATGGTTGTGCATGCATGTCTGTCTGTCCATACCTATCCAGGCTGAATGTTCCAGTTATACTGAATTTTTTTTTCTACCCCCATTCCTTCTCCAGGGAAGATAACGTCTAGCAGAGGCTGTTTTACTCCATGGCTCAAAAGAGGGTAGTGAGAGCAGGACAGGTATTTTTAGGGGTCTGATCATCGGGATAGCCCCACCCTTCTCTGTCTCTATTCCTTCCCCCACCCCTCACCTACCTGCAGGGTTAGGGTAGAATATCACTGCATTGGGTCTAACACGGAGATCAGGACTCTACAAGACAGTGAATGGTTGTGCCTCTGTGTACTTTGGAAGCATGGGCAAAGACTTCAGTCCTCTTCATTCTGCTCTCCCCCTCATTTTCCCCTCCCCACTGACACAAAAAGAGCTGAAACCTGTTGTTTCTCCCCAGTCTTCCAAGGAAGAGGCAGATATGGCCTATACCGCTTTCCTGCTGCAGTCTAACAACATGGCCAATGAAATTCCCTTGGATGGCGCCAGTAATGCTTAACCACTGGATCTCTCCATCTGCATCCTGTCTCCCACCACCCTCTGGTTCAATCACCTGCATGACCTCCAGGATCACCTCTTTTCAGACTCCATCAGCAACCCAGCACTCCCTCCCTCCCCCGCCCCCTGCCCCTTGTGATCTGCACATCTGTCCACCTCACCTTCCCCTGACTTTGTCTGCTCGGTACCCGGGGTTTGTGGCTTGGTGACTCCAGCCTGGGCCTAATTTTCCCTCCTCACCTTTTTCTCTAAGAAGGTGGAGTATCCAACAGTTCATCAGCTTAATTTACATTGATTTCCACACCCCCCCCTCACCATGGCAGTGTAGGGAAAGGGGGAATGAAGAACTTAGAGGAAGTGTTCTGCTTTTAGAAGGATTGGGAGCGAAATCATTTCTCTAGACCTCTCTTCCAAAGAAATCAATGGGAGCTGAAATCACACCATCGTTCTACTCTCCGCTGATTAAAGGGCCTTTTCCCTCCCTTTTGTGGAAATTTCAATCTATTCCCTAGAAGGAGATTGCTTGTCACATGTCAAACCCTAATACCTTACTTTCTGTTGGGATTCAGAGAAATCTTGAATGTCAGAGTTCAAAAGGAACTTAGGGATAGCGCAGCCCACCTACCACATTTTACAGAAAAGAAAACTGAAGTACAGTGAGGGTAATTCCTTTCCTAAGGGACACGAAGCTGAGCTGGGACTAGAAGCTCCGGCTTGTTCCACTCTATCATGGCTGGAAAATAGAGGGTGAGGAGAGGGAGGCAGATTTTCCACCTTAGAAAGACTGAAGGAGAAAGGAAAAACAGAGGCACTGGACACACTATGGAGCCTTCCAGCAGCATCCTTTCTCTCCTGGATATGGGACGAAGGGAAGACTAATCACACATCACTCTTCAGATTAACAGGGTGGGGAAGGGGCAATGATTAGGGTAGGGAAGAGGATGATTTTCAATAAATGGCTTTTCTTTGAGTTCTCTTATCTAAGGCTGGAGAAGGAAATGGCAAACAACTTCAGTATCTCAGCCAAGAAAACACCAAATGAGGTGGCGAAGAGTCAAAGAATCGGATACGGATATGATTAAACTCCTGACCAATAACAACAACAACCTAAGGCAGCATCTGTGGGTAGCAAGCTGATGCTTTACTAATTCAAGCTACTGATTAAATATAATGATTATCACTGTTCCAACTGCACTTAAGTTGGGTTCCTTCTCCTCACTTATCTTTGTCAGTCAATTAAAAAAAAACATTTGGACAGCTAGGCGGTGCAGAGGGTAGAGCACTGAGCTTGGAATCAGACAGATTCATCTTCATGAATTCAAATCTGGCCTCAGACACTTACTAGCTGGGTGATCCTAGTCAAGTCACTTAACCCTATTTGCCTCAGTTTCTTCATCTTTAAAATGAGCTGCAGAACGAAATGGCAAAGCACTCTGGTATCTTTGCCAAGAGAACCCCAAATAGGATCACAAGGAGTCGTGACTGAAAACAAACAACAACAAAGTGCCTACTGTGTGCCCGGCACTATACTAAGCAGTGGAGACACAAAATAAAGCCAAAGATAGTCCCTACTATTAAGGAGTGCACTCACATTTACGCTCTAACATGCCACTCATTCTAGAAAGGCCCTTATACTCTCCTCATTGCCCCTCACAAATTCTTTTGCTATTGTTCACCTCCCCTTCAAGGCTGATTTGATGTAGAGCCTTCACAAGATTTCCAGTTCCCAAGGCCAAGAAAGAAGGACAGCCTAATCCCCTCAAAACACAGCCTGGGCTATCACCCACTTTGAGCTCATAAGACTCCTCTTTGGAGTCCAACTGAATTCAGGCTGAATTGAATTGTATTGAACTGAATGCATCATGATCCCTAAGTCAGTCAAATCCTTTACATTTACAAATATCCATTATCCAAACATTTTTCCTCTGGGGTTTGGTTTCCTATGATAAGTAGGGAGCTGGGTTGTTGTTGTCTGTCCTTGGGGGTGGGGTGGGGTGGGGGAGTGTTGGTTTATCCTCATTCTTCAAGAGGAACTAAAGTCACAGACAGGCTCAACAATTTGTCTCCAGTTACACAAGAAGATAATGAGAGAGGCTGGTGTTCTTTCCACTTCATCGGTGTCCACAAGTACCACATCTTTCTCATTAACCAATGGCTCTCACAGTAAGTAACTGGCAGCCAGGTGGCACAATAGACTGCTGAACCTGGAGTCAGGAAGCCCTGAGTTCAAGCACTACCTCATACACTTACTAGGAGCATGACCCTGGTCAAGTCACTTAACTGGTATCTGCCTCAATTTCCTCACCTGTAAAATGGGGATAATAATATCACCTACCTCCCAGGATTATTATAAGGAGCAAATGAGATAATAATTGTAAAGCACTTGGTATCCCAGAGCCTGGCACATAGTAAGGGCCTTATAAAATGGTAGACATTATTCTTATGAGAAATAAAGTGTTGGGTGGACCTGGGACCATTCTTATAGCCCCTACAGCACCAATTCAATTCAGCAAGCATTTGTTAACTTCCCCCTGTGGATAAGACACTGTGTGTAGAGATAGGACCTTCACTTTTATTGCTCTAGGACACCCCTTCTACCAGTGCAGATTGGCACCTCTGCAACCTGCAGTCATGGAGACTTTCCTAGGGCAGTGAGAGGTTAAGTGGCTCGCCCAGTCAGTATGGTCACACAGCTAGTACGTGCCAGAAAAAAGACTTGAACACAGGTCTTCTTGGCTTCAAGGTTGGCTTTCTAGCCACTCCTCTACACTGCTACTCAGGTTCTGGGGTTACAAAGACTAAAACAAATAGTCCCTGCTCTCAGGAACTTAGTGCTTGGAGGAATGGGTTGGGAGACTATTTGGCTGAAGTTGGGTGAGTCAAATAATTGAATTGAGGAACTCAAGGATATGGCCCTGTCCCCATCTAACCATCCTTGCTTTGTACTAATCACTGGGGATACAGAGAAAAAAGCAAAACCGTCCCTGTCCTCCAGGAACTTACATTCTAATGGGGGTGACAACATATATGAATCGGGACATATGGGGTGAGCAGTGGTCATGCTTGGTAAAATTGTGAAATGGATGAAATTTGATCAGTGGTTTCTGCCAGAGGGGGATGAACTCCCCAGAGCAAGCCAGGAGTTTCTCTGAATAAATTCTGAGAGGTGGCTCTGGTGCTGGCCGCTTCCCTATCTGAAAAGTACAAAGAGGACGGGCTTCCCTTTGGGCCCTGGGCAGGTGACTGACTCCCTATAAAGAAGCCCAGGTAGCATTTAGAATCTCCAGGGTCCAGATCACAAGTGGAGTGTGTCTCCACTAGAGTAATCAGCTTAAGCACTGGATTCTTTCTGTAATCTATTTTCATCTAATTGAATTAGAATATACCAAGATAATGAAGGGCCTTGAGTCCATGTCATAGAAGGATCAATTGAAGTAATTGCCCAAGAGAAGACTTAGCAGGGCAAGATATCTGTCCTCAAGTATCTGAAGAAATGACAAATTAAAGAGGAATTAGGCTTGTTCTAAATTGGCCCACAGGGCAGAACCAGCAACAAAGGGTGGAAAAGGTGGATTTAGGCTTGATATCAGTAGGACACTTTCCAATCATGGGAGCTGTCCAAAAGTGGCCTGAGCTGCTTCAAAAGAAAGCTCCTTTTATAGGTCATCAAGGAGAAGCTGGAAAACCACTTGGTTATGTTATAGTGGAGGTTGTTCTGGGCATGGGTTGAACAAGATGGCTGCTGAGGGCCTTTTGGACTCTCAAATTCTATTATTCTGGGATCCAATGTGATTTTATCATCTAAATTTCTGATTGCTGCTTCAGTTGCCAAGCTACTGAATATGTTACATGTAATAGATAGTACTTACACTTGACCACTAACTTTGAGCCCCAGTCCTCCTGCATTGCTACTGTAAGATGCTTATTGATCCAGGCATCCATCCCCTACTTCTGTTCTTTGCCACAAACCAGACAAGATACCAGGTCTACAATTTTGGGGTAGGAGTGGGAGTGGATATGTACAAAGAACTTCTGCTCCAATACTGGTCCAATCCTTCATCTGGGGGATGACTTTTTTCAACCACAGAAACCCTCGAAGACTATCCACTAAGACGCATAGGGCCATAGATTTTAAGTTGGAAAGGACTTAGGGGTCATCTGGTCCATCCCCCTTCACTTTACAGATGAGGAAACAGAGACTTAATTTGCTTAAGATCACACAGGTAGGGAAGTAGTGAAGCCAGGATTCAAACCGAAGTCTTCTAATGCCAAACTCAACTCTCCTTCAGCACCATGGTTCCATATAGAAGGAATACTCTTTGTCCTCATGGAAGGAAGGAAAGAAAGAAGTATTTATTAAATGCTTTCTATGTGCCAGGCTCTGTGCTAAGCATTTGTATGGCAACTACTGTTATTATTCCCTCTGTTTGCCTCAGTTTCCTAAACTGTAAAATGGGGATAAAAAGACCTCATAGGGTTGTCTGATGATGATGATGGTGACAACAGTGATGTATTCACAAGGAGGAGAAGCAGTCTGGCATAATAGAAGAGGACCAGTCTTGGAGTCAGAAAGACTTTGATTCATATCCTTCCTCTGTGACCTTGGCCTAATCACTTAACCTTTTATTTTCCCAGTTTCCCATCCTTAAAGACCACAAGTTGAAGATGAATTGATGGAAGAAATTTCCATTCCAGAAGTTCCCCATACCTATAGAATGACAAGTGCAGACTATTTGAAAGAAAAGAAGTGATTGAAAGAAATACTACCCTGGGTTCATAGTTAATTGGAATCATAGTTTACAAAGGAATACTAGTCAAATTGAATGGTTCTGTGGCTTTCTAGTCTGACTAGATTTCTGAACTGACTTTCAATAGTTCTCTGGGGCCTGGACTCTGCCCAAATTCAGATGGGCTTTCTTCTCCCCAGAGCACTTTGTTCCAGCATTGGGAATCTATCCAGCCCAGGTCCCCTGGATAGACTCCATTTGTCTGTTGTAAAACCTTCTGCCAAGCTTCAGCTTCTTTCTGGTTGACCTCTGGTGCTCTGTCCCTGCATCCCTGGTGATTGGACTCATTAGGTCATTCTTACAATAGAAGAGAAGCAGTAAGACGATTTTTTTAAATTGCATTACTATCTTTTAGTTTTACATTATTTTCATTTCCCAATATACCTTTCCCTTTACCCCATCCACAGAGTCATCCCTTATAACATGGGGAAAAGGCAACGTTTTAGGGCAAAGCTTACCAAAGCATTAACCAAGTCCATGAGTATATACAGTGGGATGGGAATTTTTTAAAGTATACAATCTTCCCCTCATTCAAAAAGAATAATTCCCTCCAAAATACATGAAGACATACTCCATTCATTAGACTCTCTGAGGTAGCTCCACCCTGGACCTCTCCCCCACATCCCTTGCCCTCTAGGGACACTCTCAACCCCATGACAAACTCAGCTAGACTTTCCATTCATCAGCTAAAAGTAGCTCGTGGAAATCCCCCACCAAATGCTTCTCTGTAGCTGAAGGCCCTTTGTCTTTCCATCTGGGTAGGTTTTGAGGTTAAACTGCTCATCTTACAATGGCACACCAGGGTCAAAGGTCAAGAGAGTACTATTCCCTTCTGAATATCCTTTGTTCTCCACAGAGTAGGCATAACTCTATGTTTAGGCTAATTAAATTGTCTCCATAGCTGATAGTAATACTGATTGTAACTACTCATTTTAAAGGTCTTTAAGATTTACAAAGCTCCTTACTCATAACAATCCTACAATATAATAAATATTCATTGGATTGGATTGGATTGGGTTGAGGTAGGTAGATCAAGGACTATTCTCCCTGGTTAATAAGACTAAGAGAAAAGAAATAGCTTTTTCAGTCACACATAGCAAATAAATATGAGCAAAATGGTATCCCCATAGTGAATCCCATGAAAACTACTTCCAGATTCATGAGTTCCTAGGGTCAGCATCCATAACAACTAATAGTTCCAAGGTCCCTTCCATGTGTTTCCTTTGTAGGTCCTTAAGTATTACCTGGAATTTTAGTGGGAGTAGTCACAATTTGCATAAAATAGATAGTTTTGTGGGTACCAAGAAGAATCAGACAACAGATAATACCTTCTGTATGCTGGGTTCTGGGCTAAACACTGGGGATACAGAGAAAAATAGGACCATACTCCTTATCTCCCAAGGAGCTCACATTCTAATGGAGGAGACAATTTGTAAGCAAGTTATATATGGAATACATAGACTGCAATATCAAAGGAAAGTCATTAGTGGAGGGTGGAAGGCAGTAGAGGAGGACTGGAAAAGGCCTTCTGCAGAAGGTGGGATCTGATTTTTGTCTTGAAGGAAGTGAGGGAAGGCAGTAGGTAGTAGTAAGGAGGAAGAGCATTCCAGGGCTAGGGGGCAGCCAGTGGAAAGGTAGAGTTGGAAAGTGGAGCATTATGTTCAAAGCACAGAAAAAAGACAGTTGTGGCTATATTATCAAAGTATGTGGAGGCCAGTCAAATGTAAAGACCAGAAAAGTAGGCAGAAGCCAGGTTGTAAAGTGCTTTAAATTCCAACCAGAATATTTTATATGGGATGATAGAGTGATAGGGATCCGTTGGAGTTTATTGAGTGAGGAGGAGTGACGTGATCAGACCTGAGCTTTAGGAAGATGACTTTGACAGCTGAGTAGAGGATGGACTGGCTAGGGAAGAGACTTAAGGAGGGGTGCCCAAGTAGAAAGTTAGTGCTAATAGTCATCAAAGATGAATATTTTGGTGAAGTGAAAAGAGTGCTGAACAATGAAGAGTGAAGTTACAGCATTCTACAACCTTTGTGACCCTGGACATATCACTTCATTTCCCTTGTCCTCAGTTTACTTATTGTAAAATAGAGTCTTACAGTTCAGGGGCCAGCTAGGAGGTACAGTGGATAGAGCACCAGGCCTAGAGTCGGGAAGGCTCATTGTTCTGAGTTCAAAACTGGCTTCAGACACTTTTTAGCTGTGTGACCCTGGGCATGTCACTTAACCCTGTTTGCCTCAGTTTCCTCATCTGTAAAATGAGCTGGAGAAGGAAATGGCAAACTTCTCCAGTATCTCTGCAAAAACAAAAACAAATACCCAAATGAGGTTATGAAGAATCAGATACTACTGAAAAATGACTAGACAAAAATGAGAGTGTTGAACTTGCTAACTTCTAAGATCCTTTCCAGGACTGAAGTGATGACCCTGCCCCACTTCCTCTGATGCTCCTTGACTCATCTCTTGGATGACTTCAACTATATGACATGGGTTTCCAGTTGAGTAATTCCCAATCTATGGTTACAGGGAATAAATATGTAAGGTCTTGCCACAGATGAACACAAAAAGAATTGTTTCCTGATGATTAATGTTGCCCTCACTTATTGCCACCAGGACATCAAGAGACTGGGAATGTGCAGCCCACTGCACATGGGTAAGCACGAGTCTCTGGAGATGGTAAGAGCTCAACCCGATTAAGTGTCAAGTCAGGCATTAGTGAGATGGGTAAAACATCCCAAATGGCTGCTTCAATCCACAATATACTACCGTGACAGAAGGGGAAATCAAAAACCCATGAATCCACCAGGTGGACATACAGAGCTCAACACAGTATTTTTTCTATCAGTGGTACCTTCACCCCAAACTCTCTTCCAGAAATACACATACACACATGTATGTATTTATGTTTGTATATGTGTATATGTGTGTATGTGTTATACACATGTGTATATGTTACACATATACATACACATCTGTGTGTATATACTCATACAGCTCTCTGGGTCATGGTGGACCTCTGAGAACCTCCAACAACATACCAGGTTCTCCTAGTTTCAAGGCTGATGATGTTTCAGTGACACCACACTGCTCATCCTCATAGCACATACCTTAAAATATATCCTCTGCCTACTTGTCACTAACGCCTAAAATCTTACCATTGATGAATCATTCTTTGGGGCTAAAGCTTCACCCTCTCCCTAAAGATCAATCAGTCAATCAACTAACCTTTATTAACAGCTTGGTGGCACGGTAGGCAGTTAGGTGACTCAGTGGCTAGAGGATGGACCTGGATTCAGGAAGACCTAACTTCCCATCCAGCCTCAGACACTTAATATCTGGGCAAGTCACTTTACCTCTCTCTGCCTCAGTTTCCTTAACTGTGAAATGGGAGTAATAGCAGCACCTACCTCCCAGGGTTGTTGTGAGGATCAGAATGAGATATTATTTATGAAGCTCTTTGGCAAATCTCAAAGTGCTCTATAAAGGTTAGGTATTATTAATATTGCTACTATTAGTAGTAGCACAAAGATATACTAGGTACTGTGTTACGCATTGAAGATACAAAGATATAGGTGAAATAGCCCCACCCCTCAAGCAGCACCTACACATATACATTTCAGACTAGGTATCTCATCGATATTCTCAAACTCGATGCGCCTAAAACAGAATTCAACTCCTTAGTGTCAACGAGTTTATAAAGCATTATTTTTCTTCAATAGAAGTTAATGAAAAAGCATAGGAATGCCTGGGTAAAAGGAGGGGAGACAAGGGGGTTGGGGGCTCAGAGCTGCTAAAAGATGCACAGAGGGAGAAGGGGAGAGACTTTGGGGACAAACTCCACCCACTTTCCAACTTGGCTAAGGGCTACCCTTAAGCCAGAGTGATCCTGTACCCAGCTCCTGAGATGCCGGGGTTGGGCAATGTAAGACAGATGTCACTGAAAGCTGAATCTGAGCCCTGACTTCATATCTTGGTTCTGTTACTTGTGACCTGGGTAAGCTCAGTCAATGCACTTCGTGTCCCCTTTCCTTTCCTCGTTTGTAAAATGAAGGGACTGAACTGGATGACTATCATGGTACCATGGTACTCTTTCCCTGTCTATATAGGATCACAGGGCCGTAGCTTTAGGTTAAAAAGGACCTTGGAAGTTATGGAGGACAACCCACCCATTTTAACTGATTGTAGCATCTTGAGGCTCGAGTGGGAAGCTGGAACCGGGACCTCAGACGCCATCTAGTTCAACCCCTTCATTTTACAGATAAGAAACTGAGGCTCAGGCAGGCTAAATGTCTCGCATTGACAAGGTCAAGGTAACAGTTTCTAAAATGGCAGAGCTAGGATTCAAACCTTCTGATTCCAAATGTAGCCATTTTAACCCCTTGGGGTTAGAGCAATGCCTATGTCTAACCCTGACTGAAATATTTGGCAACCCCTCATCTCTAGACCTTTGATCTCTAACTCTAACTCTCCGTGGCATAGCCAAGATAACTGGCCTTTAGGTGACTACTGGGAAAGGATTAAGCCTATCTTAAATGTAGCTCCCACCCTCACTCTCACTTAGACGGGGGCTCTGACTACTTGGAGGAAAACAACTTCAGAGAGGGGCCTAAGGGTGCTGCTTCCTCTTCTGTGGTGAGGGGCAATGGGGGGGAGGGGAGGCTTAGTCAGGCACTTCCTTCGCACCTGCTCTGGCCCATCCTCCTACTCTAGAAAATCATTGAGCCTCTACCACGGATGTTTTGATTGATTTATTCTAAGGCAGTGGGCAGGAAGAAACAGCTGACACACACCCAGCAGTAGCATGGCCGTGGAGAAAGCCTGGAGTCTCCCTCTGGCTCTGGGAGATTTGAAAAGGAGCCACTGGGCACCTACCACTTCCTTGCAGTGACAGGACTATGGAAAGCTTCCCTTCGTGTGACCTTGAACAAGTCTCCCTAACTCCCTGGACCTCGTTTCCTCTTCTATAGAAGGAGTCCTAGAACTAAATGGTGATTAAAGCCCTTTCTTGGGCAGCTAGGAGGTGCAGTGTATAGAGCGCCAGGCCTGGAGTCAAGAAGACTCATCTTCCTGAGTTTAAATCCAGCCTCACTTACTAGCTGTGCAACCCTGGGGAAGTCACATAACTCAGCTGGCCTCAGTTTCCTCATCTGTAAAATGAGCTGGAGAAAGAAGTAGCAAACCACCCCAGCACTTTTGCCAAGAACCCCCACCCCCCCCAACAAATGAGTCACAAAGAGTCAGACAGGACTCAACAGTAACCAAAAAGTCCTTTTTAGCCTTAGCATTCTCTGGGCCTATGAATCATTCATCCTTTAATCAAAATAATGATTCCTGCATTTCCACAGAATTTCCACATCAAAGACTGCATGTTACAATGGCAGCAGATTTAGAGTTTAGGAATTTAGTCTAGGATTTAGAGTTGGGAAGCTGGGTTCAAATCCTGACTCTGACACCTCCTAGCTGTGATCAGGGAAATTCACTGAACCTCCTCAGAGCCTGTTTCCTCATTTATAAATGACGATGCTAATACTTACACTACTTCCCTCTGTCAGCTAGTTAATTACCTGGCATTTGTAAAGAGCCTACTATGCGCCAGGCACTGTGCTAAGCATTAGGGAGCTGGTGGCCCAGTGCCAGATAGAACAATGAGCCTGTTCAAATCCAGCTTCAGACAAGTGTGATCCTGGACAAGTCACTTATCCTCTATTTGCCTCAGTTTCTTCAACAGTAAAATGGGTATAATAACAGCACTCTGGGGGTTATTGTGAGGATCAAGTGAGATAATATTTGTAAAAAAAAAAAGCACTTAGCACAGTACCTAGCCTATAAAATGGGGATAATAACATAGCAGGTACCATACAAATGCTTATTCCTTCCTTCTCTTCTCTGGGGATAGAAAAAAAAAAGGGCAAAAACATAATCCCTGCCCTCAAGTAGCTCACAATCTAACTGGGGAGACAACATGAAAATAACCCAACCATGTACACACAATCTAAATACAGGATTAATTGGAGATAATTTTGTGGGGAAATGCTTCTTGCAGAAGATGGGATTTTAGCTGAGATCTGAAGGATGCCAGGGGAGCCAGAAAACCTAAACGAGGAAGGAGAGAGTTCTCTCACAGAGCTGGTGTGAAGAAAGTACCTTGTATAATTAAAGTGCTAGATACATGTAAGCTATTATTATCCTCACAACAAGCCTGTGGAAGCTCAGGGTAGCTATTTTTATACCCTGATTTTAAGCTTGAGCAAATTAGGCCCCAAGGAGGCTAAATGATTTGACTTGAAGTCAACCAGAATGTTGGTTCAGGGCCATGGTTAGAACATGGAAGTCTATTAAAAATCTCCAACTGAAAATATTAAGAAATACATGTTTTTCTAAAATCATTTTCAGACCTTGTCATTTAGCAAAGTGTAGGAAATGTCAAGAATGGGAAAGTGGATGAAGGGAGATTACCTGACTCAGAACAAAAAGTGTCTCTTGTCTCATTAAGATCATTGACTTCCCCATCCCCAGAAGGAATAAGACTTCCAAGTGTGGGCTGGAGCCACCTCTTAACTGTTTGGGAGAGCTGGTTGTTAAAATCTCATCATGGCTATTTACACCCCAGAAATTAGCAAATGCTCCAAATCATGGTTTGATATATTGTTCTGTCAATTGTCTACACTTAAGAAAGTGATGGGAAAATGTCAATAATACAGATTAAACTTAAAGGCGTATCTTGAGCATACTTTTAGGGAGGAAGAGGAGAGCCAGTTGTTAAATATTTACAGCAAACTCAAGCAACCTCCTCTTCATCCATTCTGAAGGGATTTGTGTATAGAACTCTGAGAGGAGGTTCTTTTAATTACTCTGGGAAAGCCCTTGAGAAAAGTGGTCAAAGAAAGAATTAAGTAATTTTAGAAAATGAATTTATTTTCATTCTGGTAGGTAGAATAGAATGTTAACTCCAAATTGCATTTTAATCATATTGTGGCCTTTTCCTTGTTCGAGGTTCCTATGAATAATATTTTTATCATCTTGTGTTAGAAAAATGTCTGACGGAATGGGGTAGAATTCTGTCAGCTTGGATAGTTCTCTCTGAGATGGAATGACTTGGATTTCAAATAGTGTTAAATGAATAGAAATTGTTTCTGGCAATGCAGAATACAAATGTCAATATTTTTTCTTTGACAAATTTCAAGTCTCTTGACTCCCATTTTGAGATATTGCCATCTCTTCCTGCTCCCCCACCCCTCCATTGTTCATTAACTACTTGTCCCCTAGCCCTCCATGTGGCACCTTGTATGCTTTGAAGAATCTCTTTTATTTGTTTGTTTTGTTTTGGTGAGGCAAGAGGGGTTAAGTAACTTGTCCAGGGTCACACAGGTAGTGTCAAATGTCTCAGGCTGGATTTGAACTCAGATCCTCCTGACTCCAAGGCCAGAGCTCTATCCACTGTGCCACCTAGCTGTCCCTGAAGCATCTCTTTTTGAGGTGCTTCTATTCTAACTATGTATTCTAACCCAAAAGAGAGTATGACCATATCCTGTGTGCCAACAGCCATATCCTAAGATGGAGAAGATCAGTGCTGGACAGCAGCCGTACTCCTTGCCAGATGTGTGGGTAGGTTGTGGGGAAGAATAACTGTGAGAAGAGGCCTTTGAGAAGACTTCATAGGAAACCATGAGACATTAGAGCTAAGAGGAACTTCAGAACTTGCAGAGTCCAACCCTATAGTTTTATAGATAATTGAAGTGGCTTGCTGAAGGTCACACAACTAGTCACTAGCAGAGCCAAGCAAACATTCATTGAGTGCCAACTATGTGCCAGGCATTCTGTTTGGTGTTGGGATACAAAGACAGGAATGAAACAGCCCCTGCCCTTGAGGTGCTTATATTCTATCAGGGGAGACAATGTGTAAGATATAATCAAGACAAGTCAATGAGTTTTACTATGTTCCAGGCTTACTATGTTTCACTGGAGAAGGAAATGGCAAACCACTCCAGTATCTTTGCCAGGAAAACCTCATGGACAGTATGGTTCTTGGAGTCATTAAGAGTCAGATATGACTAAATAATTGGCCAACAAAATGTTTCAGGCACCGAGACAAGTACTGACTTTGGGTGGGAGTTAGATCAGAAAAGGCATAAAGTAGCCAGTAAGCCAAACTTTAAAGACAATTAGGGATCCCAACTGGAGGAAATGAAGACAGAGAACATTCCAACAGTATTTGCAAAAGCGTTCCTCCAATAGAGATAGGAAATGAAACGTCACGTCCGAGGAATATATTGCAAGAAGGCCAGTTTGTCTAGACCATAATGTGTGTGAAGAGGAGTAATATGGTGTACTTGAAGACAGCTATCATGTCCCTACGCAGTCTCCTCTTCTGCAGGCTACTTGTTTCCAATTCCTTCAATGAACTCTCTTTTGCCATGACCATAAAGCCCTTCAAAAACTGTGGTTGCTATCTTTTGGATGCTTTCTGATTTATTCATGTTCTGTGTAAAACATGACACCTAGAACTGACAGTTGTATTCTGACCAGGGCAGAATACAGCGGGACTGTAACCCTCCTCCCCACCCTGCCTTCCCCAATCCTTGGCTACTATGCCTCTTTTTACATGTAGTCTAAGATGGCATTAATTTTTTCAGCTTCCATAGCATTCAGTTGATTGATAATGAGCTACACCTTGTGGATCTTTAACCATAGGATATCCTTAGACATTTGAAAATAGGGCTGGGAAGACCGTGAGCTTACCTGCTCTGAAAAAAATCTCTGTGTGTAATAGAGATGGGAGAATGGAGTAGAATAGAATGAGATAGAATGGGAGGGAAAGCATTTATTAGATTTTAACTATGTAAGTTATTAAATATTACAAGTTAATGCTATACTAAGTGCTGGGGATACAAATAGAAAAGGAGAAAGTGCTCTTATTCTTTACCAAGGTTAACCTCTGCTTATTCAAGTGATCCTATTCTATCCATCTCCTCCAACAGATTGGCCCCTTTGTTATCCCCACTCTCACTTGTTTTCAACCTCTCTGTATCTATTGGCTCACTCCCTCCCAACCACAAATGTGTCAATGTCTCCTCCATCCTGGAAAAAAACCCCTCACGGGATCCTTTGTCCCTGCTGACTATCGTCCTCTATCTCTTCTGCCCTTTGTAGCTAAGCTTGAAAAAACCATCTACAATAAGAGCCTCCATTTTCTCTCCTCCCACTCTCTTCTTAACCCCTTATAATCTGGCTTCCAATCTTATCATTCTAACCAAACTGCTCTCTCCAAAGTTACTCATGGTCTTTTAGTTGCCAAGCCCAATGGCTTTTTCTTGATCCTCATTCTGCACCCTTTGATGTTATTGATCACTCTTTCCTCCTTAATAATTTCTTCTATCTAGGGTTTTGGGGAAACCATGCTTTCCTGTTTCCCATGCAACTATCCTACTGCTCCTTCTATATCCTTTGCTGAATCCTCCTCCAGATCACACCCTCTAACCATAAGTGCCCCTCAAGGTTCTGTCCGGACCCTCTTCTCTTCTCCCTCTATAGTATTTTACTTGACCATCTCATCAGGTCCTATGGACTTAATCACCATCTCTATGCTGATGATTCTCAGGTCCACCTATCCTTCCCTGATCTCCTTGCTGACCTTCAATCTCTCATCTCCAACTGCCTTTCAGATACTTTGAACTAAACGTCCAATAGATATTGTAGACTCAACATCCAAAATGGAACCCATTATTTTCCCCTCTAATCCTCCCCCACTCCTGCCTTCTCTATTACTGTCAAGAACACCACCATCTTAGTCTCCCAGGCTCCCAACCTAGGGGTCATCCTGGATTCCTCACTCTCTCTCACCCACCCCCATATCCAAGCTATTACCAAGGTCTATTGACTTAATCTTTACAACATCTCTCGAATATGTCCCCTTCTCTTCTCTGACACTGCCACCACTCTGGTCCAGGCCTTCATCACCTCATGTCTATAGTAATGTAATAACCTTCTGGTGGGTCTGCCAGCCTCAAGTCTCTCCCCATTCCAATTCATCCTTAATTCAGCCACTAAAGTGATTTTCCTAAAGGGCAGGTCTGATCTTGTCACCTTCCCTTACTCAATAAACTTCAGTGACTGCTTATCACCCCCAGGACCAAATGCCCTGTTTGGCATTCAAAGCCCTTCATAACCTAGCCCCCTCCTACCTTTCTAGCCTTCTTACATTTTACTACTTGACATGTGCTCTTCAACTCAGTGACACTGGTCTTCTGGCCATTTCACAAACAAGACACTCCATCTCTCAGCTCCAGGCATTTGTCTCTGGTTCTCTCCTATGTGTGGAATGCTCTCCCACCTCAGCTCTGCCTGCTGACTTCACTGGCTTCCTTTAAGGCCCAACTTAAATTGCATCTTTAACTGGTAGCCTTCCCCACCCCTTCTTAATTCTAGAGCCTTCTCTATTATTTCCTCTTCATTATTTACTCTTTATCCTGTATATAGCTGCTTTTTATATATTTTTGCATGTTGTGTCTCCCATTAGACTATAAGCTCCGTGAGAATAGAGACAATCTTGCCTCTTTTTGTATTGCCAGCACTTAACACAGTGCCTGGCACACAGTAGGTACTCAATAAATGCTGAAGATCAGTAAAGAAACATTATTACTAGCAACTACCACTAGTAATAAGCTTACGCTGTGCTCCTAGGACCTGTGTTCATTCTCACCCCCTTTCAACCGCATATGTAATTTCCTCTGTGATCAGCTGATATTTTTCTTTCAGCATGAGGGAGTTTGTAAACAAGACTGTCTACTATTTCCTGGTTTCTAACTTTTGCTCTTCATCAAGACCAGAAACATCAGTCTTAGAGAGTGAAAGTTTCCTGGGTAGCCTGTGTGTCCCCTCTTCCTCTCTAGCCCAGGTGAGGCTGGGATGTGATCTGTTCCTGCAACGGAGTCATGGAAGTCTTTCTCTGGATACTTTTCTTCTTACCAAGTAAGTGCTTCAGGGAACGACCAGATCTTTGCTTTCTCCAGGGGTTGAGGCGCAGCACCAGAGGATGCCCTCCTGCTTCCCTTTCAGATAACTTGGGAGGTAGCATAACTTTGTGGATAGTGTTAGGAAGACTTGGGCTCATAACCTGACTCAGATAATTGCTAACTATCTGACCCTGGGCAATTCACTTTACCTCTGTCTGCCTCAGTTTCCTCATCTATGAAAGGATGGAATGGGACTCGATGACTACTAACACCCTTTCCAATCCTAAATCTATGCCTCTGATATACCTTTTCTCACTCTGGCTAGAATTTGACCTTTCTGATGAGATATTATTGGCTAAAAATTTAAGAATTTACCCCAATTTGACTTATTGTCATTCTGATGAAGGTCTCTTGGTGACTGAAAAGTATTCAGAACCTAAAGGAATTTAATGGTGAAATTCTAGGTGGTAAAGCAGGTAGATGAGGAAAGAGATGTTGGGAGTAGGGATTTGGGAATAGGGGTCTCCTGGCATTCCTCAGAATAGAAGAGATGACCTCAGAGATTCCTTCCAGCTCTAAACTTCTGACCTTGTGCTTCTATGCCATATAATATTCTATTTCACAAGGGGAAAAAAAAGAGAGTTGGAAAGGAGGAGGACCATTTGTCTTTGGCCTCAAGGTTAAAGAGGGTTTCTAATTTCATATTTATAAGCATTTATTCTCTCCCTTTCATTGTCCCACCCCAAAGTAAACAATTTTTAAAACTCAAAAGACATAAACAAAAACCTCACAACAACTTGGCCAGACAAATAGTCTGGCAAAACTAATTCCAACATTGGCTATGTCCAAAATCACCTTTCTTTCTGGATTTTAAGTAGCTTTCTTTTCTAGAAGGAGGTGGGTGATATGTTTCATCTTCAGTCCTATGGACCAATTGCTTATCATTATATTCATCTGAGTTCTAAAGTTTTTTTAAAGATATCTTTCTTTTGTAAAGATTATTCACTTAATCCTATTCACTTCTCTCTATACCAAATCATAGAGATCTTCCCAGTTTCCTCTGAATTGTCCATTTTATCATTTCTTATGGCACAATATTATTGCATTTTGCTTATATACTGTAATTTGTTTATCTATTCCTCAATAGTTCATTCCCTTAGTTTCTAGTTTGGGGCTACTATAAAGAGAGTTGCTATAAAAAAAATTGAGGACATTAGCTGAGAGCTCTCTTTTCTCCTTATCTTATATCCCTCACATCCTTTCCACCCCTATCTCCTCCTTCGCTCCTCCCATGAATAGTTGTCCCTTCTCTTTGCCAAGGCCTTCTATATGGCCAAGTGAGACCATTTTATGCCATCTTCTCCAGCAGATTGTCCTTTCTATCATCCTCACTCTCTCACTTATCTTCAATCATTCTGTCTACTGATGGTTTCCCTACTGTCTACAAACATATTCATGTTTCACCTATCTTCAAGAAACCCCTCACTTAATCCATCCAACCCTGCTAGCTGGACATCCCATATCTCTCTTTCCTTTTTGTGGCTAAACTCATTAAGAAGGCTGTCTACTTTCTTTCCTCTCACTGTCTTCTTAACCATCTACATACAGTCTGGCTTTCAACCTCATTATTCAACTGAACATAATCTCTCCAGTTACTAAAGAACTCTTAATTTCAAAATCTAGTGCTTAGCACAGTGCCTGGCACACAGTTAGTGCTTAATAAATGTTTATTGACTGACTGATTGACTGACAAATCTAATAGCCTTTTCTCAATCCTCATCCTTGACCTCTCTGCAGCCTTTGAGAATGTTGATTATCCTTATTTCCATCCTGATCTCTCCTCTCTTGGTTTTTGTGAAACTACTCTCTCCTGGTTTTCTTCCTACCTATCTCAATGCTTCTTTCAGTCTGCTTTGTTGGATCTTCTTCCAGGTCATGTCTGCTCACCTTAGGCCGCCCCCCCCCCCACCCTGCCTGCCCCGGATTCTGTACTGGGCCTTTTTTTTTCTTCTTTCCCTACTGTTTCACTTGGTGATATCATCAGTGCCCATGGGTTTTATTATCATGTCTATGCTGATTATTCTCCAATCTACTGATCCAGCCCTAACCTCTTGGCTGAACTCCAGTCTCATATCTCCAACTGCCTCTTTGACATCTCCAACTAAATGTCCTATAGATATCTTAAATTCAACATGTCCAAAACTGAACTCAATATCTTTTCCTCCCAAATCCTTCCCCTTTCCTAACTTCCCTACTATTATTGAGGGTACCATCATCCTCCCAATCACCCTAGGTTCACAATGTAAGGGTTATCCCCAAATACTCATTTTTCTCTCATCCCTTATATCCAATGTTGCCAAGGACAGTTGATCTTACCTTTGTAACATATCTTACATATGCCACCTTCTCTCCTCTGACCCAACAATCACCTTGCTGCATATACTTCCAGCCTGGACCATTGCTATGGTCTGCTGCTTGGTCTTTCTGCTAGAAAGTCTTTCCCCACTCCAGTCCATCTTCCATTCAGCTGTCAAAGCGATCTTCTTACAAGACATTCTATCTCACAGCTCTAGGCATCTTCACTGGCTGTTCCCTATGTCTGCATGCTCTTCATCCTCATTACTACTTCCTGGTTTTTCTGACTTTCTTTTAATCTGAGCTAAAATCTCACCTTCCCCAAGAAGACTTTCCTGATCCCTCTTAATTCTAGTTCTTTCTCTTTATTGATTATTTCTAATTTATCCTGACATAGCTAATTTGTACATAATTGTTACATATTGTCTCCCCCCTTCATTAGACTATTAGCTCCTTGAAAGCAGGGACTTTCTTTTGCCTTTTTTTTTTATCCCCAGTATCCCCAGCCTAGTATTCAATAGGCGTTTAACAAATGTTTATTAACTGTCTATGAATATTTTTGTACATATGAATTTTTTCCTCTTTCTTTGGATGATAAACTTAGTAGTTTAATAACCTTTTTTTGGCACAGTTCCAAATTTCTTTCTAGAATAACTAGCTTATTTCACAGTTGCACCAACAATTCATTAGTGTGCCTGTTTTTCCACAACGTCTCCAACATTTGCCATTTTATCAGTCTGATGGGTAGGAGATGGAACTTCGGAATTGCTTTCATTTATATTTCTTTAATTATTAGTGATATGGAGGGTTTATTTTTTAATATGGTCATTGATAGTTTGGATTTCTTTCTTTGAAGGAGTCTTTAACTTAGCAAACAAAGAACTATCAATATTCAACTATGATATATATGTGATGAATGGATGTATATATGTATATAGCACAGCCTATTGACCCACGAGTCAGGAAGATCCAAGTTCAAGCCCTGCCTCTGACACATAATAGCTGTGTGACCCAGGACAAGTCAATTAAACTCTTAGTTTTAAATTTGAACTCTAGTGTGAATAAAGTCACACTTCCACCATCAGTACACAAATGTGCCTTCCTCCCACAATTCCTATAACAAGAGCTATTTTCCTCTTTGCCAATCTGATGGATGATAAGTATGAGTTTGCTTTTTTTTTTTTTGGTGAGGCAATCGGGGTTAAGTGACTTGCCCAAGGTCACACGGCTAGTAAGTATTAAGTGTCTATGGCAGGATTTGAACTCAGGTCCTCCTGACTCCAAGGCTAGAGCTCTATTTACTGAGCCACCTAGCTGCCCCTTGAGTTTGCTTTCATTTGTATTTTTTTCTATTATTAGTTATTTAGAACATGTTTATATGGTTGTTTATAAGGTAGTCCTTTGAGAACTATCTGTTCATATCCTTTGAACATTAATTTGTTGGGAAATGGCTCATATTCTCATTTTTTTAGCCAATTCTTTATATATAGGATATTAGATCTTTATTAGATAAATTTTTTGTCAAAATTCCCCCCAAAATTAATGGTTTCCCTTCTCTTTCTAACTGCATTTGCTTTTCATGTGCAAAAGCTTTCTAATTTTATGTAACCAAAATTGTTCACTTTATTTTTTATGATCGTTTCTGTCCCTTGTTAGTAGAACTTTTTATTTTGCTATAATTGTGAAAAGTATCTCCTTCCTTTGTCAACCAACTGTTTTTGTGACATGACTTTTTGTATTTAGGTCAAATATCCATTTGGACTTTGTACTGGTATGTAGAAAAAGGTGTTGATCCAAATCTAATTTTTGTCAGACTACTTTTCATCACTTTTCTCAGAGATTTTTATCAACTAGACAGTCCTCATCCCAGTGGTTAGTGTTTTTGAACAGTATATTATTATATTCAATTGATTCTAGTTCTTACTTAACCTTATCTGTTCTACTGACCAACTTTTCTATTTTTGAAGCACTGCCAAGTTATTTTTAATGAGTATTACTTTATAGTATAATTTAAGATCTGTTATTGCCAGACCCTTTTCATTCACCTTTTTGTCATTCTTTCCCCTGATATTCTTGACCTTTTGTTCTTCCAGGCAAATTCTCTTATTGTTTTGTCTAGTACTATAAAATAATCCCTTAGTAGTTTGATTGGTATGGCATCAAATCTATAAAGTAATTTTGGTAATGTCCCCATTTCTATTATTTTTGCACAGTACAACCATGGATAATTAACATCTCTCAAATTATTTGTCTTCCTTTATTTCTAAAAGGAAGAAAAAAAGGAAGGAAGGAAGGACACAAAAGAAAGAAAGAAGGAAGGAAGGAAAGAAAGAAAGAAGGGAAAAAAGAAAGAAAGAAAGAAAGAAAGAAGGAGAAAAAAGTGTTTTGTTCTTTCATTCATATAAGTCCTGGGAGTGTCTTGGTAGATGGACTTCCAGATACTTTATTCATTCTGCAGATAATTTGAATGTAATTTCTTTTTCTATCTATTAATGTTGAGTTTTATTTACATTATACATAAAGGTTATTGATTTTTTGTGGATTCATTTTATATCCTGCTACTTTATCAATTATTAATAATCTTAGTTCATTTTTGGTTGAGTCTCAAATCCTAGAGATCATCTCATGTCTTATCATCATTATAGCATTTTCAAATATGAACTTTAATTATTATATTTGTATTTATTCCATGGCACTACATTGCTTTTTTGGAGTTAATTATAGAAGGAGGACTATATTGTACCAAGATTAATGTCTGAGTACCTGAGGGGCAGGGCTGAGCCTGTGATGGAGCTAATACTTTCTTTACACTAATTCTGTTTCCCTGCAGTCTCAGAGGCTCTGAAGCCCCTCAGAGAAACAACATTGTCTGGAGAGCTGGGAGGATCCATTGACATCAGGTGTCCACTGAAGGACCCCCCACAGAGGTATTATCTCTGTCGGGAGATTAAGCCCAGACTGTGTGCCACGGTAGTGTCCAATACACCATTTGTGGACTTGGACTATAAGGGCAGAGTCTCACTGAAGCCACTCCCTAAGCAGAATGTGTTCCTGGTAGAGCTGAGGAAGCTGAAAGAAGAGGACAATGGCAACTATGCCTGTGGAATGGGCAGGCATACAGAGAAGGGGAAGACCTGGAAAGTGATTCTCACAGTCACTCCTGGTAGGTGTCCTGGATGGTCAGAGACCCTCATTTCCCAGGAAAGTGGATGTTATCTCCTTTCCCACTTGGAAATGTGAGGGCAACCAAATACTTGGATGAGCTCCCTCATTCTTTCAGACCAATGTTTTTAATCATCAGTTCTCCAATGTAAAGCCAGGAATGAATGGGAAACCTGGCTAATTGGGATGCACAGTAATACCCAAATATCATTTCAGCTGCCAGTTTCACTTGCATGTAGCCTGAGATTTTCTTCTCAAGATGCTCATAAGGAGTGAAGTATATGCCCTTTATGGCTTTTACTTATTTTCTTGAGGAAAGACAAGTAAATAAGGGTCTGGCCAAAGGTTAATGAATAGGATGATATTGAGGAGGAAGTGGAGGAGGATAGGGAGAAGAAAAGTAGGAGAGAAGAGAAGGAAAAAAGAAGAGCAAGAAAAGGAATTCAGAGGAGAAAGTGGTATAGAAGAAGATTTAACTTGGGGAGAAGAAGGGAGAGGAAAAGATGAAGGAAGGGAAGAATTTAAGGGAAAAGAAAGAAGAGAAGAAAAGGAGAGAAGAGAGTAAGAGAAAGAGGAGGAAGAATGGGAGAAGGGAATCCATAAAATACTATAATCCACAGTCTAGATGATTAACCCTTAAAAATTTTAGTTGATGGTATGGGGGAGAGTAAGAGAAGGAGGTACAATGAAAAGAAATGTAAGATAAGGAGTGAAACAAACAAGGAGAATATCACAAATCCGGCTCATTACTTTAGAATTATACCAATTGTAGCTTTCATGTGTGTTCTGTACCTCTTCTTCTTTCACCCCATTCCCCTCCCGTCTTCCTCACTTCTATTAAGAGGGGTTGATGATCAGAGGGAACTTTCCCCAATCAACAGTCCTCCCTACTTCTTACACCACCCTGTAAGAGATCCCCTTCTGGGAAGCCTCTTTCCTCATCCAATTCCTTTTCTTCTGGCCCTGTGTCTCCTCCATGTACATTTCTTTAGTTTCAGTGGGCTTCATTCCACCCCACAGAGCATCCCCTAACTCCCTCTTCCCATCCCCTCCCCCACCTCCCACATTCACTTCCCTCCCTCCAGCCAAAATATACAGACCTCATTCCTATGCCCCCAGTGCTCACCATGTCATCTTTCTCCCCCCAGCCCCCACAGAATACAACCCCTTCTGGGAGGAACCTGGCTCCTTTGAACCCCTTCCACCTTCCTGGATATGGATATCCAATGAGGTTTCTTCTTCTTTGCCCACCACCCAAGGTCAGGTTTGTTAATCCCATGAGGAAAGGAGGGAGGAAGGAAGAGAATGAGGATGAATGGAGATGGAGGAAGCAGGGGAGAAGGAGGAAAAAGATAGAAAGAGGAGGGCAAGAAGACATGAAGATAGAATGGAAGGAGGGAGGGAAGAGGGAGAAGGGAAAAGTAGGGAATAAGAACAAGGAAAATTGGAAAAGAGGAAGGAAGAGAGAAAAGAGAAGAAATTAAAAAGAGGGGAGGAGGAAGAGAGAAAAGGAAAGAGGCAGGAAAGGAGGAAGTAGGAAAAGGGAATAGAAAGAGGGGACTTGCACTGTCCCATCCTCAAGATCTTATAGGGGCCAAATGTATCTAATTCTCAAAGGGGCTTGTACGAGAGAATTGATTTACTGATAGGCCTTTTCTTTATGGAAAGCTGGCCATCTCCTCTCACTCTCCTGTTCAGTGTCCACACTTGACACAACCTGAGCCTCAATCCTTGATTGCAGTGACTAGATATCAACACTAGGGGGTGGTGTGGTGGATGAATTAGGAGCACCATTCAGAAAACGGTGTCGTTCCTTTGAAAGGATGGTTGAGCAGAATAGAACCAGGACAGACATCTCCAATCCGGAATCTGGGTCCTTTCCTGGTTCTCCCAGTCTCCTACAAGGCTCATTTGTATGTGTTGGCCACACTGGCTCTCCAGGGATCTATAATGAGCCTCTTGTAACCTCGGGGTTGGCAAGCAATTGGCATTGCCATTTCCTTAATCTCCCAGCAACAAGCACTTCAGCACCAAGGACCCCACGATGGCAAACCCAACCACCCTTGGACCCTTCTCCTACCAGCTCTGTCCTGCCTCAGGGAACTACCTTAGCAGCAGCAGCCACCTCCCAGACCTCCCAATCCTCTGTGATCTCAAAGACTCTATACCTGAGGAGACTACTCAGGTCCTCCACTTCCAGTTACTCTCATCACACCAGGCTACAGAGTGAAAGGTAAGCCCTGGCAGCAACTCTGAAAGCAGGGTCAGGGTCCTATGTGATTTAGGACACATCATGGAAAGATCCCTTCACCCACTCCAGTGCTTAAGACCCCTCCCTAAAAGTCTGCCCTGTTGGAGCTCTCTCCAGAAGGCTGTTGTGGAACATCTGATTTAGGAAGTAAAATTATGATGACTGTGACAACAATGATGAGCCTTTATATAATGATTTACATTTATTATCTCATTTGATCTCATTTCACCATTAATAAGGATAAGATCATTAGTTCCCTAAAGAGTGCCTAGAAGTGACTGAGGGAAGGACCAGTTCCTTTGGGTGGGAAGGGAAGAAATAAATATTTATTATGCACCTACCATGTGACAGGAACTGTGCTAAGCACTTTACATATATTATCTCCATTATTATAGCACTCAGTTCACAGATGAGGAAACTGAGGCAGATAGGTAAAGCATCTTGCCCAGGATCACACAGCTAAGAAGTGTCTGATGACACATTAGACCTCTGATCTTCCTGAGTCTAGGCACTATGTTCTATCCATTGTACAACCTAGCTGCCTCTAGATGGAGAGGAGAGAGGAAGGTCAAAAATAGCAGACTGTCAGAGATAGAAGAGAACTTAGAAAGCTTTCCAGAAGGATTCTCCAAAGAAGAGGAAGGCAAGGCATGACTCCCAGAAGTACAAAGCTTTACCCCAAGGGCCCTATGATCAGCCAATCAGAAGGTGGGAAGATGGGTCAAATCCCATCCTCTCCAGGTTAGTGAATCATGACATCTCTCTCCAACACAACCAAGCTAATCTTTACTCATTATAACCTAGCATTCTCTTCTACTCCATCTCCTTCCTCTCCTCCATGGGTTCCCAACCTTTGCTCTTCTCAGCCAGCCACTCAGGGCAGTTGTAACCTAACCCCAACCTGGGTACCAACTTCAGCAGGAATACAGATGCCATTGGGAAAATCTGTCCCCCACCAGCATAGCCAACAAGAAAAAAAATGTATTGATGGGGTTCAATATCAAAAAAGCTTAGAGACCACTGATCAAGGGCAAACCCCTTATTTTTCAAAGATGGAAACTGAAGCCCAGAAGTAAGAAGTGATTTGCATAGGGTCACACTAGTAGAACTTTGCAGAATTGGGGTTGGAACTCAAGTCATCTGATTACAAATACAGTACTCTTTCCATTACACCATGTCAAGAACTTGGGCTGTCTGGAACTGGTGAGATGCTTCAGTGGGGAACACTGGGCAAAAAAGGCAATCTATGAGGGTACACGTTACGGAAGATTTCTGGCTATTGGCGTGCTGGCAAATTTGGATTATGTGAGAATTGTGGGGATGGGGTGGGGGCACAAATTCTATTCTGCAAAAACTCTTAACAACTGTCCTTAGGTTTTGATGACATCCAGTATTCCTTGCTTAAATTCACCTGCTTCTCTATACTCCCTTATCTACCACTCTCCCTACTCCCTCCAGTGCCTCCTACTTTGGATCATCTGTGAGGAAGGATGGGGGATTTCACATCCTGATCCCGGCCACCCTGGGCATTATCTTGATGATGCTTCTAGGAATGGTGTTGGGAAGATCATTGCAGAAGAGGAGAGGTAAGAGCTGGGGTCTGATTCCTGAGGAAGGTAGTGGTGTAGTGCCTAAAGATACACATTAGAGTACCTTCTGCCCAGCCAAGTCAAGGAGCCATTGTTGGGCCAGGATTAGAGTTAAGGGCATAATATCTACTGTGTGCCAGGCTAGGTTCTAAAGATCTAAAGACAAAAATAAACCAGTCCTAGTTCTCAAGGATCTTACCTTCTAATGGGTAAAACAACTTCTACATATATAGCTATACACAAAATTCAAATCAAGTAAATACAAGAAATATAGCAGCCAAGATGGGGTAAGGATGGGGAGACACTGGAAAAGCAGATGACACTTGAACTGAATCTTAGAAGGAAACTTGGGTGAAAGAGGTAAAGGGAGACAAAGACCTGGGGAATTGGTCAGGAAAAGAGGGAGGAGGAAGAAAAGTAACCTTCTGAGTCTCCTCTACTTTTTCCATCCCTTACTACACTGGCAGGGACCTCAGAGATCATCTAGTAAAGGGGTTCTTAATCTTTTGTGTCATGGACCTCTTTGGCAATCTGAGGGAGTCTATGGACTGCTTCTCAGACTGACATTTTTAAATGCATCAAATACATAGGATTCCAAGGGAAACATTAAAATAAAATTGTCAGACTATTTTAAACAAGTTGACAAATCCCAAGTTAAGATGGTCCAACACTAGGCCTCTCTTCAATGACCTTCTGGCTTGGTAAGATCCTAGAGAGCTTGTGTTCTGTGGGCCTATCCTTTGAGGCCTCTGGTCCACTTCTAGGCTATGATGAGGCATTGGAAGAGGATTTTGGTGGGAGAGATGACTATGGTGTGCATTATTACATGACAAATCCCTCAGAGTGGTATAAAACAAAATGGCAAAGGTGAGGTCTGAGGAGATCAGGAGCCTTGATGGAGAATTTGGCTTTTGAATTAGTCTTTAAATCAAGGATCCTTTACCTTTTGTGTGTCATGGATCCCTTTGGCAGTCTTGTGATGTCTATAGACCCTTTTTCAGAACAATGTTTTTAAATACATAAAACAAAATATGTAAGATTACAAAAGAAATAAAATATGTTGAAATAAAGATGTAATTTTCCCCATCCAAATTCCTAGACACCCTGAAATCTATCGATGTATCACCATGGATCCCAGGCTAAGAACCTCTGCTCTAAAGTATGGGTGTGAATTCAATATACTGCAGCCAAGCCCCGACCCACACATACCGCAACCTTGTACAGCTCTGACCAGATGGGTAGAGTAAGGACCAAAGGAGGAAGGAATTTGGGGAATCTGAAGTTGGCTTGATTTCTGATTATCCCTGTTCCTTTAGAGTTCTTGTAAGACCATGGGAGAAGTGATTGGTATCATCAACTCTTAGACATCTACCTACATGAGCAAGACCTGCCGTCCATTTACCTGGGATGAGGCCAATTGGTTAAGATCCTTCGTAGGAAGGAATGTCTAAAGACTTCTAAAGCTATTGATTTCTTTTCCTCTCTCTCCTCCAGTAATTGGGTTAAAATCTTGGCTCTGATACTTGAGATCTTTTTGATCATGACTAAGTCACTTAACCTACCTGGGCTTCATTTTCCTTCATTGTAAAATGAAGGGGTTGGACTAGATGTCCAACTTAGTCCAAGGGACTAAGGTCCCTTCCATCTCTAAATCTATGACCCTGTGATCTTTCTTCCTGACAAGCTCTTTCCAGGAGGATCAACAGATTGACTATGAGGATGAGTGCTCTGGAGGCCTCCCAGAGAGTTCATTCCCACCTACACCGCTCCCACCAGAGGCGCCTCCACTGGCCTATCTCTAATAGACTTCGTTCTCAACACAACATCTACAGTGCCTGGCCACGACAAGTTCAAAGACCCGACCAGAATGGTGAGAAGGGGTGGGAGAACAATTTTAATGCCTGAGGAAAATAGAGTGAAATTTGGCCAGGAAGGGAGGGGAGAGATCTTGGAACAGCAGACTCTATGGGCACTGCTGAGGATGCCATTGCGGGGAGGAGGAGATAAGAGGGCAGGGCTGGACAAGTGACGAACTCACCTGGGATCATCTTTAAGGAAAGAAGGGAGGAAATGCTAGGAGCTTCCCATTTATTTTATCATATTTTATTTTACTTTACTTTAAATTAACAAATACCAAATAAAGAAACAGACAAAAAAAGACAGAGAAAGCATTTCCATATACAAAATAGAACAGAAAAAGAGGATTATATATAAAATAATAATAAAGAATACAGTAATAAATGTAATATATGATATTATAGTAAAACAACAATAATGGATTGAGAGATGATAGATGTAGTGCTTTGAGGTTTGCTATCTACAAATACCTCATTTGGTCCTCACAATAACCCTGCATTTTAAAAAGATGCTTCAGTGACCCTCTTGTATTTCTTTTTTTCCTATCACTACACTATCACAATCTCTCCTCT
The DNA here is from genome assembly GCF_900497805.2 of Vombatus ursinus. Taxonomy (NCBI): domain Eukaryota; kingdom Metazoa; phylum Chordata; class Mammalia; order Diprotodontia; family Vombatidae; genus Vombatus; species Vombatus ursinus. Next base: position 46,560,073 of record NW_020954576.1, read on the forward strand.
CACCCCTAAGCCCTTCCCCCAATAAAAATTAGAACTATATATTTTAATTAAGTTTTCTTGCTAACTAGGTGCTAAAAAGCAGTGTATTATAGTGGATAGAGAGCTAGTGTCTGAACCGGGGAGACCTGGGTTCTGGTCCTACCTAGGACATATCCTAGAAGCGTGACCCTGGACAAGTCATCCCCAGTGCATGAGACAACTCTCTAAGATGACAAAGAAAGTGCCAACCTGCGATGGTATAAGGTCCTTCCTCTTCCAGGAGTCCTGTATAGGCATGAAATTGCAGGTCCAGTATCCCTCTCTGACCAGAGGCTGAGATGAGTTGTTTCTATACTGGAAGAAAATGTCTGCCAATCCTCTGACCTTTGATGTCCTGGGACAAAGCCTGGCTCAATCTGCCCTAGTTAAGGTTCTTAGAGGGGCAGCCTGCCATAACATGAATGAAGAGGAGTGGCAACCTGAGGGGCCATCTAGAATTCATGCAGATGGCTCCCAGATCAGAGGTTCAATCTGAAGGCTGCTTGGGCCTATTTTCCTTCTCCCTTGATTCTGTTGAAGTTCTGTCTCTGGTGCCTTGGCTCTGTTTGGCAATCAGTTGACAAGAATTTAGAAACTGAGATCAATATAAAGTGCTACACAAACTTAAAAGAGCTACATAAATGTTAGCAGTGTCATCATCATCATCATCATCATCATCATCATCATCATCATCATCAATGGTTTAAGTGTCTACCATATGTCAGGCAGTACACTGAGTGCTTGAGATACAAAGACAAAAATTAAATAGTTCTTGACCTCAAAGAGCTTATAGTCTATCAGTGGAGATTTTATACAGACATATACATATATGTGTACATATACATACATATACACATACATATGTATGTGTGTATATATGGGTGTGTGTGTGTGTGTGTGTGTATACAAAGCAGACCCCAAGGGACTCTTTCTGCTGCCATAGTTCCTTCCAAACACAGAGTTGGGAGATGGGGCTCAGGAGGGAGAATGTTGTTGACATTGCCTCACTTTCTATCCTATTTTCCTCCAGGTGAGCAAGTGCCTGCCAGAGGCCCCAGAATTGCAGAACCTTCTACTCCTACCCAGGTGAGCACTTTACCTCCTCTGCTAATGCCCTGCACCTGCAGACAGCCATCACATCCCTTATCACATGCAATCTGCACAATAGCTTTGTTGGAGGGTGTTTCGTCCCTCTTTTACACATAAGGAAAATGGAGGCTTGGACTTTTCTTAGGCTAGTAAATGGCAATTGCCAGGATGCTAATATGTATAAAGTGCTTAAGACAATGAGTGACACATAGTAGGTGCTATATAAATGCTAGTGATTGTTATCAAGCATAAAATTTAAAAATTGGAAGGGACCTCATTGGCCTCCTAGTCTACACCATATTGGAAAGAATCCTGCTCTCACATCTCTGATAAGTAAGGGGTCACATAGGCTGTCCTTGAAGATCTCTAGGGTGGGGGAACTACCACCTCCTGAGACAGCCCATTCCACCTGTTCAGGGAGGACTAGCACCTCTGGTGTAAGGCCTTCAAGAATCCTTTTCAGAGATGCTCATCTACCTTTGGTGGCCACCTGCCACCCAACTCTCACTTTTGACTCCAAGAAGCTGTAGCGTTTGCAGCAGCTGCATCTCCCTAAAACCATCTTGGCAGATGGGCTAAACCAGGTTGAGGGTAACGAACAGACCTCAAAGTTGTTGGTGAATTAGGGAGATGACTACGTCAAGCATTGTTTCAATGGCCATGAAGGTGGCAGAAGCAAGCACTATGGAGTTTGGTGAGGCATCAAAGATGCCAGGGTCATCCACTGTATCTTGGGCCATTGCCAGTTGTCCTGACTTTTGTCTTGCCACTGGACTTCGATGACTTTGGGAGGGAGAATGAGGCTGATCACTTTGTACAACTCTGCCTCCTTTAAACCCAATTCATGAGCAAATCAAGACACCACTCTGTGATGTCATTAATCCTCTTCAAAAAACGAAGGATGAACGATAACTCTAATTATTTTTTAGGGAGTTGTTGTTTTATTTTTTTCTTGATGTCACAGCTAAATTTGCCTATCAACCATTTCTATCCATTCTGTTTGGTTCTTTCCTCTGGGGGCAAACAATTCTAATCAAAGGGCCCTCCAGTCACAATGCACAGGTGAGCTGGCAATAGGCAGAAATGAAGAGGAGTAACAACCTTTGGGATATCTAGAAGTCATGTGGACGGCTCTCGGGCCCAGAGTTCCATCCCAAGACAGCTTAAGCTCAAGGCTCTCTTTCTTCTTTCCTAGTCCACTAAGTCTGGTGCCTTGGCTCTATACAGCAACCAATCAACAAGCACTTCTAAAATGAGAGAAATATAAGGTGCTCCTCAAACCTTAAAGATACCTTTACAGCCCTGAAGATGGGCAAGCATGTCAGATTCAGTGCCTTTGCCAGGATACCAAGCCTTTGCCAGGATGCCAAGCAAGTCGATCTAACTCAAAGCTGCCCATCTGCTGCTGGAGGCCTCAGGCCCAGGAGTCATAGGTTGTCAGAGCTAGAAGAGAACACTCACGTGTTCAAGATGAGAAAACTGAGGCCCAGAGAAGTGATTTGTCCAAGATGACACATTAGATCCAAGGCAGAGATGGTATTTAAACCTGGTTCTCCTGATGCCTACCTAGACCAGTGCACTTTCTGCCCAACTGAGGCTTCAAGTATTATTTCCTTTGGTCCTCATAGTAATCCTGGGAGTCAGGGACTATTATTATCCTCATTTTGCAGATGAAGAAACTAAGGTAGACTAGAGGTAAAGTGACTTGTCCAAGATCACAAGGCTCCTAACTCTCTGAGGCCAGATTTGAACTTGGTTTTTTCTGACTCTGGGTCCTGACTCTATCCACTGCATCACCTAGCTTCCTTTTTCTTTTTGCATTTGTCTAATCATGGATGGGGACCCTTATTTTCTGTTAATTCGGAGGGGGGATAAACCATCAAGGGCCATATTCAAGTAAAAAGCAAACTAAGTTAATTTATTTTCTTTTGAGAAATAGAAAATAATCACTTGATAATCTTTTAAAATTAATAGGAGAGGGATATTTAATTTGACTATATTCAATAGCCTGGGCAGCTAAGTGGCACGGTGGATAGAGCACCAGCCCTGGAATCAGGAGAACCCAAGTTCAAGTCCAGTCTCAGACACTTACTAATCTGTAAGACCCTGGGCAAGGCACTTCACCCTGTTGGCCTCAGTTTCCTCATCTGTCAAATGAGCTGGAGAAGGAAACGGCAAACCACTCCAGTATCTCTGCCAAGAAGACCCCAAAATGAGGTCATGAAGAGTGGGGAGCGACTGAACGATAACAAATTGAAGTGTGAATGACTGATAACCTCAAGTGTTTATGAGCCCAGGAGGAATTTGCATTTTTAAAAAGGGGATGTCTCCTAACACAAAGCCTGTGTCACAGGCCAGTGGAGATCATTTCTGAGCAGGGGGATTCCCGAGGCTGGCCCTCCAGATCACCTCACTTACTGGGCACCTGTTTATTCCACTTGCACGAAAGGCAGACCCTACTGGGAGCTGTCCGGGAACTGAAAGCATGAACAGAAACAGTTTGATCTTTATTTGCATACATCTGCTGACCTCCTTGGTTCCATGGCTCTGGATGCAAAGCTGGGCTCCACCACTTATTACCAGTGTGGCCCCCACCACTTCATGTCTTTGTACCTCAGTTTCCTGCTCTGGAAAATAAGGGGGTTGGACTAGTCGACCTCTAAAGTCTCTTCCAGATCTAAACTTATATTCCCATCATCTCTTAGACTTATAGAATCTTAGGGCTGGATAGGTCTTGCTGGCCGAACCGCTTTATTTTACAGTAGAAGAAATTGATGCCCAAGAAGAAAAAGAGACTTGCCCAAAATTACCTAGAAAGAGGATGCAGAAGAGAGTCTGAACTCGGGTCACCTGGGTCCCGGCTCAGTGCTTGCACTGCTATACCATGTTATCTTCTTAGCAGAAGTTGTGAACCCCCCGTGTCTGAAGCATCTGAGTTACTTTCCAAACTTCTAACAGTTGTAGCTGCTGCTTCTCCCATCCCTGACGGACTCACTCCTGGCCTCTGGTCAGTTTCTTCACACAGTGGTCTCAGGTTGGCCACGTGCTTCTCAACCAGGAAATCACAGTCACCTGGGGATGTCAGGCCTTAGTTCCCTCCTTCTTTTCTCTTTCTTACACTGCCTGCAACCAACAAAGAGATTCCCTTGAAAATGAGGCACAAATTCAACTTTAAAGAAGGAGATGTCACCTGATTTTCATTGTGGTGCTCCTTTTCCTTTCTAAAATTCTATTGACATCTTTTGTTTTGCTATCACCCATATTTCCCAATATTTCTCTCCCCTGACCTCTCCCAAAGAGCCATCCCATATAACCAGGGGAGTGCTAGTAAACATTTAACAATTGGCTCTCTGGGGTGAAAAATGTACATGTGACATACTTTTAAGTTAAATCTACTTCATCAACATTTTCTCCATCTCTTTCTTAAGTCTATGTAGCCAACAAAACAAAACAAAAACCAACCCCTAATTTATAGTATTTGCCAATTTCTGAAGTATAAACGCTCACACTGAAAATTTAACAACCAGCTCTCATGAGTCAGAACAAGCTGGCTCCAGTATATTCCTGCTTCTATCAAGGAATAATAAAAGAGAAGAAAGCAGTTCAGCAAAACTAACCAATGCATCAACCAAACTTGACACTGTATTTGACACCTATAGTCCCTTCCTGCCCCCATCTCTGCAAAGAAGGGAGAGAGGTACATCCTCATACATCTTCTTTGGAGTCAAACTTGCTCATTACAATTTCCCATCATTCTCTTTTGATTATTTTCTTAGTATGAGCATATTGCCAGGCATACAATTTAGGAAACTGAGGCTATGAAAGGTGAAGTGATTTTCTTAAGGTGATTCAGCTTCTTAGGGAATCTCCTGACTCACAGTGCACCACCAGTATAAATCCTCTTTTCAAAAGGTGGAATATATTCTAAATGTGCTAGGGAGCTTCCTAATTAGAAGTTGTCTGTGAGGAATCCTTCCAGGAGGCAAAGAAATGCCCCAAACCAAAGTGATTGCTGGCAGTATTATCTCTAAGGCAACCACTACCCAAAGTAAGCAACACCCAAACAAGGCTGCAGCCAGTAGCATACATTCTCTCAAATCCAATGTGTAATTCATGATGTGAAAATAACGCAGGAAGTCGTTAAGACAAATTCAGTTGAATGGGAGGGAGAATTAGTTACTGCGGTGCCTTAGAAGCTGGAATTTCATTATTGGAAGGAACCTCAAAGGTCATTTGGTCCAACCCATGGGATTTGGGGTGCCAGGCTCTTTATGTTCCATTAGGAGAGGCCTTCTTGAGGTACTCTGTCATCCACCATGGGAAAAAGAAGGTAGTATTGGGATTGTTCTTCCTCTTTGCTAGAGATAAGTGATACTACTTAAGAAGGAAGGGGAGTGTGCTGGGAAAATAGAAAGAGAAGAGAAAGAAGGGTGGAGATGGGATGAGGATATTTTTGTAGAACAAAAGGGAGAAGATGAACAGTCTGCAGTCCAGTGTCCCCATAACTGCCCACATCCTGAACATCTTTTATATCAATCCCCAGTAACCCTTTGAATTTTCATTCTCTTAACTCCTTCTCTGTGGAAGGAGTAAGTTTTTATATTAATTTTTGAGACAGCTAGGTGGCAAAATGGATAAAGCACGGGGCTTGGAGGCCTGAGTTCAAATCCAGCTTCAGACACTTACTAGCTGTGTGACCTTGGGCAAGTTGCTTTACTTCTCTCTGCCTCAGTTTCCTCATCTGTAAAATGAGGATAAAAACAGTACTTGACAGTAACAGATAATAACAACAGCCCAGTGTTGTTATAAGGATCCAATGTGATGAGATTTGTAAAGTACTTAACGTACTCCCTGGCACATAGTAGATGCTATATAAATGCTAGATTATTAAATTTATGCCCTGGGGCAAAGTCTTGATCACCCCAGCCTAGTTATAGTTCTGCCTCAAATATGTATTTTATGTATTTGCATATCCTGGGAATGGCTTAAAGGGAAACACACATAGGATGAAAAGACACTATCTGTTGGTTATGGCTTCTCAAACACACCATTATTATCATGACTTTCATTTTTGTATTTGCTTTCCCAGTGCTTGGTACATAGCAGGTGCGTAGTGTACACTTGTCAGTTGATTGATCAGTAGCAGCACATGCCTTGCCCATGACTGGAATGTTCAGGGCACCTTACCTATAAGGAACTCACACCGATGTCCATCCTTTGGGAACTGATATTCTAAAGATCTCTTAGGCAATCCAATCCAGTGAATATTTATTAAGAGCCTACTGGGCAACTGAATGGTGAAGTGGATAGAGCACTGGGCTTGGAATCCGGAAGACTCATCTTCCTGAGTTCAAATCCAGCCTCAGACATCTTACTTGCTGTGTTACCCTGGATGAGTCACTTAACCCTGTTTGCCTCAGTTCCTCATCTGTAAAATGAGATGGAAAAGGAAATGGCAAACAACTCCAGTATCTTTGCCAAGATGTGACCAAATGGGGTCACAAAGAGTCAGACACAACTGAAGAATGGTTGAACAATAACAAAAAGCACCTACTATGTGCCGAGCACTGTGTAGATAGGTAGAGTGCGGTTTCTCTCCCAGGAGGGGAATGCTGCTTTCTCTTTCTGTCTCTACTGGGGTCTCTGAAGTCCCCTCAAACTGTCCTTTAGCCTTTTTCAGGAATGAATACCTCAGTAGCAAATTTCCTAACGCACTATACCATATCATAGGAAAGATGGCTCCTGACTCAGCCCGACTTCCTAATTACTTGCCAAGAAGGTAGATATTTGAATCATGTGTCATGTAATACAGCCTGGAGGGATAACACTTTCTTTGGCTCTAGTCTCTAGCAATCTAATGTCTGGTAATTTTAGAAACCCAGTTCCTTTTAAGGCAATCCCCTTTTTGATTGGCACTATATGTTTTCTAGATTTCCAGGGTAGGATTACCTTCCCCTGAGCAGGCTTTGGAAATCCCCAGGCCATCACTGAGCACAGAGACCAGTGAAGGTTCTTCATCTTCTGGAATCAATCAAACAATCAACAAACATTTATTATATAGCTCTTACTGTGTGTTGGGCTAATCAGGGGTGGGGAACCTGCAACCTCAAGGCCACACGTGGCTCTCTAGGTCCTCAAGTGCCACCCTTTGAATCTAAACTTCACATAAAAAATCTGCTTAATAAAAGGATTTGTTCTGTAAAACTTGGACTCAGTCAGAAGGCTGCACCCAAGGATCCAGAAGGCTATGTGTAGCCTCAAGGCCGCAGGTTCCCCACCTCTGGGCTAAGTACTAGAAACATTGTGCCACCCCCCCCAAACAAAAAGCCAAAAGTTCCTTCCTTTAAGGAGTTTGTGTTCTAATAGGGGAGAAAGCATATACATAAATTGGTTTTTATAAGATTAATAATGAACAGAAGGAAAGTAACTCTAGAGGAGAAGGTACTAGTTGTAGGATGGGGAAAGTTCTCCTGCAAGAGATGTCTTAAAATGGTGAAAAATTCACAGTTCATAGGGCACATGCTCTGTTGCCCTCTAGGGAAACTGGGCCTCTGTCACCCCACTCAGTCCATGTGACGGTTCTTTGGTTGTTCTTAGGTTTCTAACACTGCCCAGCTCCAGGCACCGGTCCCTGTGAAGAATGAATACATGAGCACCTATCCCCTGTGTCTTGCTGAGCCAGAAGACTGTGATTCACATGATTACATCAATGTTTCCTGCTCGACTCAGATGCCCAACTGCCCACTGGGCCTGGGCTTCCATGACAACAAGGCTTGCTGCTGAGCTGTGCACAGAACTGACTCTGCTCTACTACTGGCACATTCTGCATGCCCACCCTAGCTGTTTTCCCCAGGTGGAGGCAGGGGCTCTGTCTTCCCTGAGCACAGCCCATTCACACCCCAAAGCTTCTCCTACTCATCTCTGAAGGCCACTTTGCTTCCATGGAGGCTGGAAGTTAATAAACATTTATTAAGTGCCTACTATGTGCCAGGAACTATGCTAAATGCTGGAGATATAAATATAAAAATAAAGTCAATGACTGCCCTCCAGGAGCTTACAATCCAAAGGGGAAGCCAACACATAAAAGGAAGCTGAGAGGAGGTGGGGTTAAAGGGAAGGAAAGATGGGAGAGGGGAGAAGGAAGGCCAAAGTAGAGTAGCCCCATGGGAAATGAAGAGATGCTTGGCCTGGGGGCCCTCCTTAAATAGAGGTTTGGGGAGGAGCTCTCGGCTCCAGGGGTTCTGGGGGTAGAAGGTACAGATGAGATATGAGAACTGCTGAGGAGGTCTAATTCATGGACCCTTTCTCCAGGCTTTGGGCTTCTACAAACTGGATTCAACCCTGGCAATTCCCCTCCCTACCTTAATCTTTGTCTCCTTGGCTCATTTTACCCCCATTCAGAGCTGCCTTTGGAAAATCTCATAGTATAGCTTGAATATAGCTCACATCCAGGTCTCAGCAGATAAGGGTAAAAAGGGTTCCCAGGTTCTACATAAGTACCCAGTTAACAAGGAATATATTGGATCCAGACCAACTTCTATTCTGCCTCCTCAATAAATGCGGAAAATAAATAAAGGATTCAGAATAACCCATAAATAATGGGTTTCTCCCCCCATCTCTGGTGAGTCTTATCTTCCCCAGGGCCCTGTATTGTCTCCCAGGCTCATAGCATCATTCTATGGCCTGTAGAACCCTCAAAAGCAAAACAAAACAAAACTTGAATATGTTAAACAGGCAACTCTCCCCCTCCCCATATACATAAACAAAAATATTCTAGTGAGTCACATTTTTATCCGAGAGATCCAAATAAATATTCAGGTTAGAGTACTATATTGTTCAATCACTTAGTACAATCTTCCTGACCCCATTTGTTTTGTTTTGTTTTGTTTTTTGACAAAGATACTGGAATGGTTTCATTTCCTTCTCCAGCTCATTTTACAGATGAGGAAACTGAGGCCAATAGGATTATGACTTGCCCAGGGTCATCCAGCTAGTGCTGGATTTGAACTCATGAAGATGATTCTTCATGGCTCCAGGCCCTGTACTCTGTGCACTATGGTGCTACCTAGCTGCCCTTTTAGTACTGTACTGAGGACTTTGATTCCCCTAGGAGGTAAATGCAATTACAGATACTAAACAGGTAACTCCAACATTCCAGTGAGTCCCACTCATACATAAGAGACACATAACATTCTCTAGCCTTACAGCATATCGAGAAGGAAAATGAACATGGGGTTGCTAGAGAGACTGGTACGGTCCAAACAAATCATATTAATTGTGTCTGGCAAAGTTGAAGTCTCTCCCACCTTGTGGCTTTAGTAGCTTTATCTTCTTCTAGCTATGGATACCACACATGTAATCCCCTCTTCCCCAAGAGGCTCCGTTTATCTCTCTAGAGGACTGGGTTTTGGAGTTCTTGAATTTAGGACTGATAGGAAGGCAGACCTGAAGCTGGCACTGCCCTGGAAATCCTCCTTCCTCTGTCTAGGGGGCTGGGCTCAGGAACTTCCACCACTTGGCTGTGTGGCTCCTGTAGCTGCCTCTGCAAGGCTAGGGCCAAGATATTGGAGGCCAGGACCTGTGCTCTCCAGCCATACGGGTGAAAACATGTTTACCTCTGATGTACTTGTGCCCCAAGGCAGCTGTTAACAGTTCCCCCAGGGGCTAAAGGCAGAGTCTGTGGGCATACACAGGCCCCCTTCCCTATGCCTTCCGAGGATGTAGTCCCAATTTTAGTTTTTTGGTTTTCTCAGAATGTCTCAGGAAACAGCAAAATCAGTGAAAAGGACCAGCTTTGTAATTCACTCCTTTTATTATAGGCTTGGCACAGAGATGACTCTTTCAACAACAGTAAGAGCCAATCAGTTCGATCCCAATTCATCAACACTGACTTGAGAACAGGTCAAATGGACATGGGAGATAGAATCAAAGCCATAACCTTCACCTTGCCTCGAGGTAACCTTATCAAATTGGACAGGGACCTTCTCTGATCAACCCCTACGTTGCTGTGGTTCAGTCACTTTAGGCATGTCCAACTCTCCATGACCCCATATGGGATTTTCTTAGCAAAAATACTGCAGTGGTTTGCCATTTCCTTCTCCAGCTCATGTGGCAGATGAGGAAACAGAGGCAAAGAGTGTTAAACAACTTGCCCAGGGTCCACCTGTCAATCCAGCCCACAGATTTTTTTTTCTCCTGGGCTTCTAAAACAAGGTCAAAGTCAGCCAGAGACATGTTGATATCCTATCAGCTGTAGAGCTGGGTCCAGTACTGCTCTTAGAAGTAGAGATCACTCTGCCCTTCCCACTTTCTGGTCTACCTCTCCTCCAAGTATCCTTGGTAGCATTTCCCAGCTCTCCTATCTTCCCTCCCTAACTGAAAGCTTATCCATCAATGGAAAGAAGTCGTCAAGAGTCAACAGAGATGCATTTTATTAACAGAGAATGGCATTTAAGGTACAGGCTGTCTCAGCGAGTGTGCTAATGTCAGCTGTCTGCTCTGGCACTACCCTCCTCTCTGAGGGCAGTCAGTGGAGCAATGGATGAAAAAGCAAATGAAGGGATCAAACATCTAAAAAAGGGGAATGAATTGCAAAGTTGGTCCTTTTCACTGCTTTTGGTTTTTCCTGAGAGATCCTAAGAAAGCAGAAGAGCTAAAATTGGACCTAGATCCTGGGAAGGGAGAGGGGAGGTCTCTTTGAACTTCATTGATTACAGTGAAGAGCCTGGACTAAGGTTCCCAGGCATGGGTAGTCTAGGCTCTCTCTCAGTGGAAAGTTCTAGAAAAAATGTGGGCTACCCTAGCCCAGTGTTCCAGTGTTCCAACTCTGACAAATGCATCAAGGACAGTCTGTTTTCCAAACCTTCAACTTACAAAGGGCACAGATGTTATTAAATTTCCGGTAACAAACCTCCAGCGCCCCAGGCAACTCTCCAAGACTACAGATTGCAGAATAATTGGTGATTTGCATAAGTAGTTGTAGTTTCCTCACCTGGAGTGCCAATGACAATTAAGTCATGGGGGGTGTTAGGGAGGGGGGAAGAGAAGAAGGAGGAGGAAAGAGGGAGGAGGATGAAGAGGAGGAAGAGGAAGAAAGGGGGAGGAGGAGGATGACAGTCACTGAGATGTTAATGACAACAAGGAAGAGGAGGAGGAAGAGAAGGGGAGGAAGGGGAGGAAGAGGAGGAGGAGAAAGAGGGAAAAAACAGTCACACCTTCAGTTCAATTCAGTATTTATTGATGGGGGGGGGATCCCCCATCACTGTGCCAGGCACCACAGGGGACACAAGAGAAATATTTAATCCATAGATCCAAGATCCAGTTTGAAAGGGACCTCAGAGGACATCTAGTTCAACTCCCTCCTTTTATAGGAGAGGAAACTGAAACCCAGGGAAATTAAGTGACTTGCCCAAGGTCACACAGGTGCTAAGGATCAGAGGTAGGATTTGAACCCTGGTCCTCTTATAGTCCTCCCATATAAATAAAAAGGGCATATAGTCACTCCATATAAATAAAAATAAATTATTAAATACATTTGGAATAAATACAGTTTACAACTAGCCAGCATTTTGTCATCCGCTTTGAGAATTATTCACAGCAACTTAGTGTAGCCTCCCTGAGTAGAGTGGCTGAATTGTGACTACTAAAAAGGGAATGTAGAGAGGCTGGGAGCAGCCTCAGCACAGAGCAACATCGCTGGCAGGAAGAAATGACACATAGAAAAGTCACAGGACGTGGCACATGATTGAAATGGTGGGGAATTTTGGATAGCAGGTGGGCTGCAGCATCATGGCCGAAAGGCTTTCTCCATCCAGGCTAAGAGAATGTCCACTTCTCCCAAGGCCTTTGTCAGCCTCACTTCTGGGTTCAACTAAAGGGCAAGAGAAATTAGGTATTAGCCAAGTGGAGGGTGCAGTGCTAACCACTGAGTTCTGTTCTGAGTCTTGTTTTCTCCATCTACAAATAAAGGAACTGGGTAGATGATCTCAAGGATCCCTTGCAACTCTTAAATGCTATCTGTGAAACGAGAGGCAGTAAGCCCCAGGGGAAGAAAAAAAAGAGAAGAGAAAGAACCACAAGATAATCAAGTAGGGGAGAGGGGTAATAATAGCCTCTCATGGAAAAGGGACAGAAGATGAGACAATCACACTCTGTGGGGCCCATGACAAGTATAAATCAAATACACCCACTGACCTCCTGATACATCCTGGTCCAGTGGAAAGGGTGTTAGGTTTGAGGTCGGAGGAGCTGGGTTTGAATTCTGCCTGATATTTTCTAGACATGTGACCTTTGGCCAGTCATGTATGTAACTCAGTGGGCCTCATTTTCCTTTCCTATAAAATGATGGTGTTAGGCTAAATGAGCTCTGTGGTCTCTTGCAACTCTAGGCCTATGCTTTTGTAATTTCACATATTTCTTGGAATGATACTAATGGATCCACCCACCCTGAAGTCTATCATTAAACTTTTCATTCTGCAGAAGCTGCTCAACACCTACCAGGCCAACAAACTCCTGATCTTTGTTTTCTACCCACCCTTCAGTTCCCCAAACTCCCCAGGACTTCATTCATACCTTTGTAAATTCTTGCTGGAATAGCTGAAACTTCCTTTGGGAACTCTCGCTTAAAGAAAACATCCCTCTTTCCTTCTGGAGAAGAGAAAGAACAAGAGAATTGGGGTCAGTGTACAGGTCTCTTTTCCCTCCTTCCCTAGAGAAGGACACTCTTTTGGGTGGGTAGGTGGGGGGACAAATAGGTTCTTAAAGGTACCCAATGGATGGTGCTGTGATCTGTATCCTCAGTGTATCTACTGAACAGAGAGGAAGTTTCTTAAAGCTGCCACCCCTAGAGGCAGTGTGGTGCATTGAAAAGTGCACTGTCTTAGTGTCAGAGGGCCTGAGTTGAAATCTTGACTCTGATGCTTACTCCCAATGTAACCTTGAGCAAATTATATAACCTCCCTGAATCTCATTTTTCTTGCCTATAAATTGAAGGAGTTGGATTAAGTGACACAGTGGCACAGTTGGATTAGGTGGCTGGCCTGGAGTCAGGAAAACCTGAGTTCAAATCTAGCCTCAGACACTAGACACTCAGACACTTAACCTCTGTCTGCCTCAGTTTATTCAATTGTAAAATAAGGATACTAACTGCACTACCTCACTGGGATGTTGTAAGGATCAAATGATATATTTGCAAAGTACCTAACACAGTGCTTAGCACATAGGAAGTGTTTAACAAATGCTTGTTCTTACCCCCCACTCCAAAGTCCTTTCTAGCTCTAAATCTATGATTCTATTATCCTACAAATTTTTCCTGATTAATCTTGACCCCATCCTGGCCCCTCCTTTAGCCAATTCCCTTCTGTTCTTCAGCTCACTAATTTTGCTGTGCTGATTTTTCACACATTTGGATGTGTAGGTGTTTACCACAGTCCCTAGAAATGTTAGATGACTCACAATCTCCATGAAGGTACAAACTGAGACTTCTTTTTGTTCTAGATCTTCCCATTGAGAGTCTAGTATGTGGCTCTCCTCACCTGGGACCATTGGTCCCGGCTCTTCACTGTGATCAGTGAAGGGACCTCATGGTCCGTCTAGTTTCACCCATATCTGAGCAGGAACCACTTCCATGGTATCCCTAATAAATCTCCAATGATGGAGATCTCCAGTGATGATCAACTCTTTACTTCTAAAGGCAATGATTTAGATATACTCCCCATTCTCTGGACATTTATAACTCCACTCCAGCAACTTTGCCCCTGTGTGGGTGCCATTCTGCTTTCCAGTTCTTTTCTCTGGATTACCTTCCTGCATTAGAATATAAGTTCTTTGAGGGTCTTTTTCTGCTTATATTCATGTCCTCAGCAAATAGTACAGTGTCTGGCATATAATCAGTGTTTAATAAATGCTCCAGCTATCTATATCTATACCTACATCTATAGATCTACTTCTCTCTCTGTGTGTATCTCTGTCTCTGTCTCTGCCTCGGTCTCTGTCTCTATCTGTGTGTCTGTCTGTCTCTCTCTCTCTAACTACATGTCCTTTGAGTGGTGAGGTGATAGAGAGGGGAGAAAGAGAAGTAAGACCAAGCCCTCCCTGTCCAAGGTACTGAGCTCACTAAACACTAGGTCATTGTTTGTGTCAGTAACAGTCTGGAGAGGCAGACACCCCTGGCCCCGGTCCCTAGCCCCTGGCCCCACTCACACAACGCTGAAGTTTCTTCAGGATGGCAAAGAAGTTGTTGGCCAAAGTAGTGAATGGTGTCAAGATCCCAAGTTCCTCTGCCTTTGTGTGGTACTTATTGAAAATGTTGCTCAAATAAAAATTCAGCAGGGAGTAGTTGAGGTGACAGATTTCAGCCAACTGGAGAAAGAAGGCTAGTTATTACCAAGGTCCTCCATTCTGTGCTCTTTGGTCCTGGATGTTTTATCCTCCCCAAATCCATTAGATTGGATAATATTTGCGTCACCTAGGGCAAGAGGTGTGGAAAAAGTACACCTGGGTCTTGAAGGACCCTAATGATAACCTTCTACAACCAAGGAGAGGAATATCTGGGAAATATTTGGGACTATTGTCTCTTTTGAGCATGTAGCTGAAGAAAGGGGTGAAAAGAGAGAGAGAGAAAAAGTAAGTGGGGAGAAGAAAAAGAGAGCAAGCTCTCTGAATGTGGGCACTGTGTCTCACTCATCTTTGTATTCTCTCAAAGGCCCAGTACTTTGTACATAGCCAGCACTTAATAATATGAGAGCCAGTCACATCAAGTGATAGGAAAATGTTATTATAATTGTACTCTGAGATAAAAATTTTCATCTTTTCTCTATTTTCTTTGTCTTATGAATTTTAAATATGCACTCTTAATTGAGGCAACTTGGTTCTTTGAGGTGTTCTTAAATTCCAGGCCTTCTATGAATAAATGTTTATTGAATGAGTGAATAAAAAGAGGGTGAGAGATGTGATCATGAGAAAGAAAGAAGGAAGTGATAAAGGAGGGAAAAGGAGGAGACAGCAAGCTCCTTGAGAGTGAGGACTGTGTCTCATTCATCTTTGTATTTCCATAGCATCAACAAGAGTGCCTTGCTAAAAATGTTCATTATAAATGAATGAGTGAATGAATCAGTAGGGGAAAAGAAGGATCAAGATGAAGAAAGAGAAAGTGAGAGAGGAAGTGGGAAAGAGGTTGGGGTCATGATCTAAAGCAGACACGTGAGTTGTCTATACTAGGAAAGATGAAGTGACAAGTTGAGATCATTTTCTGAATAATGCAGGCAGGATGTTTGGGGGCTGAGTTCCTATCTGCATCATCCCCAGTAACTGAATTCACCAGCCTCTGTGCTGTCTGTAAAAAGTTCATCCCCAATTCAGAGGTGAAGGACTTTAGTCTCTCCAAAAGATAGATCAGCCTCTCCCAGATCCCTAAGTCAGCCTGAGGCAGACCAGAGCCACAAAGCCAGGCCCTGGGCAAAGAGATGTGGCGCCTCCCACCTTCTCCATCCCGATCACCATCCTGAATGACCCATTTACCGAGGCATTCCGGAGAAACTCCTGCCGCAGCAGCCGGATGTCTGTGTTGTGGTCCAGGGCTTGCTTGGGGAACAGAAAGAGAAAGTCATGCCAGAGAAGGTAAATAGAGCAGGACTCAACTTTGCAAATAATTTGCCACACTCCTTCAGCCGTTAACATGCTACTCAACCCAACCAATATAAAACTGAAGGAGAAATGGAGAGAGGACCCAAGAGAGATTGGCCAAAGAAAGGGAAAGTCTAGGAATCACACCATGAGTGAGAAGTCTGAAGGGGCTTCTCTTGTGTTTGCCAACACAAAAGACAAGTGTTTCTGGAAAATGAAATATTTAGGTAGTTCCTGATCCCGGGCAGGGCCTATCTGACCTTCCTCAGCTATTCCTCTATGGGTCCAGAGTGGAATATCCTAGGATCATCAGTTTTTAGAGCTGGGAGGAACCTCAAAGACCATCTAATCCGATGCCTTCATTTGAGTTTGGAGCTACCTGAGTTTGGCCTAGAGTTTCCTGGGCCTTCGTTCCCTTCCTGGCTCTACTTCTGACTCTCAGGACTTTACCATTATGCCTCAGTCACCCTTTCATGCCAGGACTTCCTTCAACTCTTGGGGCCTTCTTACCCTGAAACAACCCTTGGCCTCTCTAGTTCTGTTCTCCCAATGGTAGCTTCCTCACAGGGCCTCCACTATGGGGCCAGACCCAACGGGCCATGCTTCATCCCCCTTTCAGCTCTGCTACTGGTTCTCTGGATTATATCCTCATGTCTATCTTTCTAACCTCTCACTTCTTGAACTTTTCAGTTCCCTTTTGTGTGTTGTCTTCCTCAACTAGAATATATAAGCTCCTTGAGAATAAGATCTACCTTTCTTTTTCCTGCATTGCTGTCCTCAGACAGCACAGTGCCTAGCACATATTAAGATCTTAATAAATGTTTGTTGCCCTGACTTGCCTGACCTACCCCAGCACTTGGAGACGCCATTGCCCCATTCTCTGATGAGAATATCTTAGATTTGTAGGTAATTATAGCTGAAAGGGATTGTAGAAACTAGCTAGTTTACCACTATACCCATTCTACAGATGAAGAAACAGATGGAATGCCTTGCCCCAAATCTCACATCTAGTTACTGATGGAGCTGAGACTAGAGTCCAGTCTAGTGTTCTTTCCATCTCATTTCCTTTCCTATCTTAACATTTCATATTTTGAGCCCCCAGTCATTGCTACTTTACTTCCTACTCCAAGGATTTATGATATTTTCATTTAATACTTTCAATTGAGTCCCTTGAAGCTCAGGAGAAATGTACACTTAGATTTTAACACATATCCATGTTATTAACATCTCAGGTTAGCCACCTCCATCCCTTCTTGTCCCATAATTTGACTGGGTGAGAAGGCAGGAAGCAGCATGGGCCTGATAGAACAGGGAGATTCTGGAGGCCTGAAAACGATACTGTACTTCCCATCCTCCTCCACCAACTTCTCTCTAAGTGGCTAATGCCTGGAAGATCTGCTCCAGTCCTTTTGGGTTCTGGTAATACCACCGTAGGCTCATGGAATCATAGATTTAAAATAGAGACCATCTAGTCCAACTCTTTAATTTGGCACTTGGGAAAACTGAGGCCCAGAGGGATTAAATGATTTGCCGATGGTCAGATAGTGTCAGAAACATGATTTTAACCCAGATCATCTGAGAGTAGAGCCAGTGATTTTTCCACTGTGTAACCCCAGGAGGGTCAATTAGCCTCTGCCTGCCTCAGTTTCCTCCCTTGTAAAATGTGGTTAATGATAACACCTACTTCCCAAGGCAGTTTTGAGGGTCAAATGAGATAATGTTTGTAAAGCACTTAGCACAGTGACTGGCACATACTAAGCTTTTAATAAATTGCTTACTCCCATCCTCTTTCCCCCTATCACATCATTTTCACAATGAAGCCCTGCTAGGCTGGGTATAGTGTCTTTACTTACCACAGTGCTCCTTAAAGACTGGAAGGCCCTCCGTAAGTCTTGAAGAGTTCCCCGTTGTACCCAACAGTGTCCAAAGTGGAATTCTTGACCCTCAGCTCCCAGCTCTGTGCTCCAGACAAAGATGAACAGAAACAGGGAAGAAGAGAAGACAGCCATCTGCATTCCTTCCTACCGCTGTACAGGAATGAATTACTCCTGCCAGAAACAGAGGGAGGTGTCATGGTATGACCAAGGTTAGCACTCCTTAACTGACCACTAGTGCATTTCAGGGGAAAAGCTTTGAAGACACAGGGTCTTTGGTCCCAGGTACTGGAGTCTGCCAATAACAGGATCATAAGCACAAAGAAACCGCTGTGGGAAAACTTTATGATCAGGGAATCTAGAACAGTGTTTCCCAAACTTTATCACTTGGTGGAACATTCACGAGTTCTCTGAGGCATACTGAGGGATCGATCAGTTCACCTTCACCCCCCAGAGTCACAATGAGGCGTTTTGGTGCCTGGAGTGATGAGCCCAAAGATACCTTCAAGTCAACTTTGTGAGGCAAATTCTATCGGGAACAGGGAGAGACCCTGAGATATAAGGGCCCTCTACGGAGAAACAAAGACCTTGATATACATGAATGTGATGAGAGAGGTATGGAAGAACAGATGAGCCTGGGCCAGTGAGGAGCTCAACTGGATTAGTGGCCAGAGTGAGTGAGGATAAGGAAAAAGTATATCTTGTAGCTTCCTATTTTAACTAATTCTTCATGCTAACTAAGCACTAAGACCGTTTTTTCCCTACGATGGTGAAGGAATGGGAGCACTTTAAATACCTTCTAAATTTCAGTGCCCTGGGACAAAGCTCTGGTCATTCCATCCTAGTTTTAGCTCTCTTCTTCCCTTCAAACCTTGGTCTATCAATCTGTCTCTCCATACCTACCATACACAACTGTTATATTACATGCTTCCATAGAGAGATCTAGCCCTAAGGGTCATTGAAGCCAGCACAAAGTGGAGATTTTCCCTTATCCCTGCAGCTCTAAGATGCACCATTTCTATAAGGTATGCTTTTGGGTGCCTTCTGTTACAAGACACTCTAATGCCTAGTTCACCAGGTCCTTGGACATGTCGTGTGTGTGTGTGTGTGTGTGTGTGTGTGTGTGTATCTATGTATGTATGTGTATGTACATACACACACACACACACACACGCACACACATTCTGCTCTTCTCCCTTTTTTCTTTACCATAATTATTTTTATCTCCATTCAATTTCCTGGGTGGCATGAGGCAAGTTGCTCTCCTCTCTCAATCTAGTTTCCTTATGTGTAAAATGAGGGAATTAGATTTATCTTATATCTAAGGGTCCCTTCTAGCTCTAGATTTATGATCCTATAACTTCCCATGGCAAAAAAGAAGGTAACATGGTACACAAAAATATGCATTAAAATATGCATTTTGGGAAATAGAGGTCTTGAGGATTGAGTGGGTCTCAGGCCCCTAGGTCTCTCACCTTTGGCTCTATGTACAAGTAGGCCCTTTTCCTTCCCTAAAGGTTTATTTTCCCCATCTCTTACACAAAGAGAATCATTCCTACTAGGCTCTCTGAGGGCAGGTACTGTATTTTTCCTAAAACCTTAATAAAGTGCTAAACACATAATAGATGCCTAAGAAGTGGTGATTTTTAAAAAATATTGTCTCTGTCTTTTCCTCATCTATAAAATGGGTATATGTCTACCTCCAAGGATTATTAGAATGTTCAAATGGAATAATGTGTATAAAACACTTTGCCAAGTTTAAAGTGTTATAAAAATCCCATATTAAAAAAAAAAAATTCCTGCCTTCCAGGGCATTGAGTTCTAACTGGGAGAGGTTAAAAAAAAAAGAAAAAAAAAAGAAATATCTATCAGAGGACAGCAATGGGTAAGAATGTAAGCATTACATACCCCTATTGCCACCCTGACTCAGTCCTGACTCTAACAATTAGGTTTCCAGGAAAGAAAGTAAGAAGTCGAATTTTCAAATGAGTCACTTTTATTAAGTCTTCCCATTAAAGTTGACTTGCTTTTAATAAAGCACAAGAGGAGGACTGAATTTGTCAAGAGAATAGATTATAGAATCATAGTCTTTCTGCTGGAAGATACTTTAGAGATCACTTTAGGTCAACCCTTTCATTTTACAGATGGGGAAATTGAGGCCCAGAGAGATGAAATGACTTGTCTAAGGCTACCCAGGAAATATGTGATAGAGACAGGCCTTGAACTCAGATCCTCAGACACTTAATCTAATGAACCTCCTGTTACAAGACACTATTTCCCATCTCTGAAGCCAGGTAAAAGTTCAAGTCACTTTCTACTAGACTCCAAAGCAGAGGAGAGTTATCTGATGTCCAATCTTCAATATGGGCAGGATGACAAGAAGAGATACATATCTGTAATAATCACAGATGTCTCAGATAAAACAGATCTGCATAGGTCATTGGGTCCATTACCCCACATCCAGACAGGTCTGTCCTTGAACCAACCCCCTCAAACATCAGTGTTTTCTCTTCTTATGAACTTCCAGACTGAGAGACTCTGCAAATTCAATTCACAGTCTCTTTACCCTCCTGTTCTAGTTAAAGTTGTTTCCGGCACTGTGCTGGGTTGAACAGTTCTATATAATACGTTTGTCTGGATGCTTCTTAATTTTATCACACCCAAAATAGGCCAGCTGCTTATAATAATGGAAGCAATAAGTCAATGGAACTGTTACTTTCCCCTAAAGGAAAATATTCACCAAGGAAAATAATGTCCATGACTTACCTTGGATTCAGGGGAAGGAACTTGAAAGCTTGGTGCCTACCTCTGAGACAGAGGCTCTGAGAATCTCTGATTCTCTATGAACCTAGCTGTCTGGTTTTATAGAGGAGGAAGGATGTGCACTTTTCGTGGTCAGTACCTTTGTACCTATCAGGGATGGATCAGGAGCTTGGAATTCTCTCCTAACCCAATTGAGAAGTCATTTCATGAATTTGTATGTGCACATTTGTGGGACTGTCAGGCTGGGGGTGGGAAGACGGAGTGGGGGTGGGGAGAAAGGACTCTCAATCATGATTAATTAGAAAGTTACTTCACTACCAGGTAAATTCTCACTTCCAGGCACCTGGGGCATATTAGCTTTTCCTTTACAATAGCACAATGGGGGAGGGGTCTGAATAGGCTGGATTGTCCGTGATAATGTTCCTGTTGTGGCTTCAGTCTAACTCTGAAGTCATTCATATAGGATAATGTTTTGGCCTTTGCCTTCTCAGGGGAGGATTGGGGAAAGTCTCTGGTTGCAAGCTCATAGATTTAGGGTTTAGAGATCACCTACCCATCCCCTCATTTTACAGATGAGGAAACTGAGAGGCCAAGAGAAATTAATTGACTTGCCCAGGGTCACACAGCTATTACATAACAAAGGATTAGCACTTAGAGACTCCAGCTACAAATTCATTGACCTTTCATTTTTACCCCTCTGCCTCTGTCCAATTCCCCCTTTTTACAGATGACAAATTTGTGGAACAGAGAGGTTAAGGCTTAATTCCCATTATTCCCTTTAATTCACTCCCCAAACTTGTCTACCTCTGTTCACTGAACTTATTATTCCATCTCCTATTTCCCAGGCTTAGCCCAGGCTGTGCACCATCCCTGGAATGCACTACCTCATCACTTCCCTATTTAAGAAATCTAGCTTCCTTCAAGGCTCATTCGTGTGCAAGCTTCTTTGGGGATCTTCAGAGCTGATCAGTTGTTAATGTTTTCTTCCTCTGCATGGGTAGAAATGGCAGGGATGAAGATGAGGCTTCACGATCCCAGGTGGTGGCCCAGTTTGAAGGTCTAGACAAGACAATATTGATCAGGGTTGGGGAACCTGTGGCCTCCAGGCTACATGTGGCCTTCTAGGTCCTTGGGTGCGGCCTTTTGACTGAGTCCAAGTTTTACAGAAAAAAATCCTTTTATTAAGGGGATTTGTTCTGTGAAGTTTGGATTTGTTCACAGAACAAATGCAGTTTGGATTCAGTCAAAGTTTGGATTGGCCAAAATTTGGCCTTGAGACCCCAGGTTCGCCACCCTACCTTAGGCTGATATAGACAATCTAAACAGAAGTATGGTAGATAGAGAGATGAATAGAGCATCTATTAAGCTTTACTGAAGGCCTCGCACTGTACCAAGTGCTAGAGAGACAACACAGAAAAAAATAAAAAGAACAATCCTCATCCTCAAGGGCTTACATTCTAATGAGGGAAGGTGGTGGTGGTGGTGGTGATGGTGGTTGTGCTTCATTCTTGAAGAGGACCAAAATGACATCACTATGCTAGAGTCAAGTTTCAATGTGTCCAACTGTGGCTGATCAGACCAATACGAGCTCAGAGTGTTCAACCACAGGTTGGACATAAATAGTGCGTGTGAACATTTGGGGCGGATTCTTTAAATTTTCACATCCTGCATTTCCTTTGAGCTGTTTCAGTTCTGCTTTGCTCACAGAGTACAGCACCTTCTCCGATGTGGGCACGCCATGCTGGGCGGTCCTGTGCCAAGATCTCCCATGTCACACAATCAAATGAGGGCAGGTAACACATAAAAGAGAGTTGGAACATGAATTGGGTGGGAAAAATACTGGCTAGGAAGAGGTATGAAGATTCAGAGAGTGGGAGGGAGGGAGCAAAGAGCAAAGTGAACACAGATGGTCTGAGCACCTCATGAAATGGTGATTCAGGCCAGAGGAGAAGACCACAGGGCTAGAAGCATCTTCAGGATGAGTTGCTCAGCTTAGCCATGATCCCTCACTCCTGGCTCCCAAGTATTCATCTTGAATCATCCTTCCCTTCTAGATACCATTCAGCTCTTCATCTCTTGTCACTTTCTTCCAACAGTAACAGATTTTACTACTACCTATGTGACTCTGAGTGAGTAAAGTCACATCCCTGCACCTCAGTGTTCTCTGCCAGGACCTCTCACAGCCAATAAGCTGCTTTCTCTATAAAGTGAGGGAGGTGAAGCAGATGGCTTCTAAATTCCCTATGATCCTATGACACCTTAATTCTCTCTGAACCTGGCGCACTTGTTTTAGGAAAGATAAGGTCGAGATGTGATGGGTGAAGGAAAGGGGGACAGGTGTAATGCACAGGTAGCAGTCGTTATTACTGGATTATTCATTTTCTCCTGGCAGACCCAAAACATAGGACTAGTGTTCAATAGTGGCCTTTGGTTTCCCCTCAGTTATTATCAAATTGTGCTCTAAGTCACTGTGGGGAGAATTGTAAAGGCAGACAGGAATTACCTGCCTAGGATCTAGGGGTGGGTCAGGATGAAGAGAAAGAACCAAAGCAGGAAATTGAGGAGGTAAATGAGGGATTAGAATAATTGTAATCCTAATTGGAATACTCATAGTTGCCTGGAAGGAGATCTGAGCTATTACAAAAAGGCTGATGAGGTCATCAGATACTGGGCCAAAAAGTACAGTCGGGAGGAAGCTAAAAATATTATCTCTCTCTTCATTTCAATTTGACAAGTATTTATTCAATGACTATTATTTGCTCAGCTATTCAATTTGAATAAAAATAGTGGAGTTTATTAGATTGAAGGGGGGAGATAATATAGTCAGATAGCAATAATAGACAATAATAACTGATAAGTGCATTGGAAGTAGATAGGTTGGGGTTTGTGTTATTGGGGAAAGCACCCACATCACTGAAATTATGGCTCCTTTGAAGTATTCAGGTACCAAGTATATTTTGTTGTTCAGTTGTTTTTCAGTCAAGTCTGACTTCATGTAACCCCATTTGTTTTTGTTTTTGTTTTGAAAGGTACATATCAAACGGCTATGTGAGGTCTGAAACACATCATTACAGCCAAAGCAATCAGGCAAGACTTCCCAGAGGGAATGGAACTTTAAAGCTAGATAAAGACGAAACTAGATAAAGAGGAGAAATGAGGACACATAAGGCATAAGGGAACCCAGTGGAAGTAGAAAAGCATAGGGTATATTTGGGGGACAGAGAACGGTCTATTTCTACCGGAGTGTGGAATAGCATGAGACAAGGCTGTCAAGAGAGAGTGGCATCATTGTAATGGGGAATTGATTAGGAGAACCTCTGATCAATTTGAGACATCCTCCCCATCAAATCTACTTGATGGCATGGTGGGGTGTGGACTTTTGCTAAAAGTGGCTACCTCCCATGGATCTAGACAGATGCCCTAGCTCCATTCTGGGAGAACCCAAAAAACTTTTCCACTGCTCCTCGAAGATGGGCGCTGCCTCCTGGGGATTTGTTGACTGAGATTCAGGAGACCAGATTTCTTTTGGTCATCAAAACTGCTTGGTACTGGCTAAGAAATAGAGTGGTGGATCAGTGGAATAGGTTAAATATGCAAGACACAGTAGCCAATGACTATAGTAATCTATTATTTGATAAACCCAAAGACTCCAGCTTGTGGGATAAGAACCCACTCTTTGAAAAAAAATGCTGGGAAAACTGGAAAAGAGTATGACAGAAACTAGGCTTAGACCAAAATCTCACATCATATACCAAAAGAAAGTCAAAATGGGTACATGATTTAGATATAAAGGCTGATACTATAAGCAAACTGGGAGAGCAAGGAATAGTTTACCTGTCAGATCTATGGAGAACAGAAGAATTCATGACCAAACAGGAGATAGAGAACATTACGAAAAGCAAAATTGATAATTTTGATTACATTAAATTGAAAAGTTTTTGCACAAACAAAGCCAATGCAACTAAGATTAGAAGGAAGGTAGAAAATTGGGAAAGAATTTCTACAACCAGTCTCTCTGATAAGGGCCTCATTTCTAAAATATAGAGAGAATTAAGTCAAATTTATAAGAATACAAGCCATTCCCCAATTGATAAATGGTCAAAGGATATGAACAGACAGTTCTCAGATGAAGAAATTAAAGCCATCTATAGTCATATGAAAAAGTGCTCCAAATCACATTAGAGAAATGCAAATCAAAACAACTCTGAGATACCACATTACCCCTATCAGAATGGCCAACATGACAAAACAGGAAAATGATAAATGTTGGAGAAGATGTGGAAAAATTGGAACACTAATGCATTGTTGGTGGAGCCGTGAAATGATCCAACCATTTTGGAGAGCAATTTGGAAGTATGCCCAAAGCGCTATAAAAATGTGCATACCCTTTGACCCAGCAAAAGCACTTCTAGGGCTATATCCCAAAGAGATCACACAAACAGGAAACGGACCTACATGTACAAAAATATTCATAGCAGCTCTTTTTGTGGTGGCAAAGAATTGGAAATTGAGAGAATGCCCATCAATTGGGGAATGGCTGAGCAAGTTGTGATATATGAATGTGATGGAATTCTATTGTGCTATAAGAAATGATGAACAGGCTGACTTCAGAAAAACCTAGAAAGACTTGTATGGTCTGATGTTGAGGGAAGTGAGCAGAACCAAGAGAACGTTGTACACAGTAACAGCCATGTTGTGTGATGACTGATATTGATAAACTTAACCCTTCCTGGCAATACAAGGATCTAAGACATCTCCAGAGGCCTTGTGATGGAAAATGCTATCCACATCCAAAGAAAGAACTATGGAAGTTGAATTGCTGTTTTCTATTTTCTAGTTTTTTTTCTCTTCTGTTGAGTTTTGTTTCCCCTTTGTGGTGGTTCCTCCTATAGGTTTTAATTTTTACTTACAACATCACTAATGTGAAAATATGTTTAATATGAATGTAAATATATAGCCTATATCAGATTGTGAGCTGTCTTGGGAAGGGTGGTGGGGAGGAAGGGGGAGAAAAATTTTAAACTCAAAAGCATATGGAAGTGATTATTGATAAATCAAAATAAATTAATAAAAAAAGAAGTTACAAGATAACATTCTGAGAAAGAATTCATGGTGTCTGAATGCAGATCAAAGCATACTATTTTCACTTTATTTTTTTGTGTGTTTTTTTTCCTTTTGGTCTACTTCTTCTTTCACATTACGACTAATATGGAAATACATTTTAAATGATTGCACATATATAACCTATATCAAATTGCTTACTGTTTTGGGGGGGAGGGAGGAAAATTTGGAACTCAAAATTTTAATAAAATCAATGTTAATATATTTACATGTAAATGGAAAAAATAAAATACTATTAAAAGTTAATTATATATATATATATATACTTGTGGGAAAAGTAATAATAAAAATGAATGTTAAAATTATCTTTACATGTAATTGGAAAAAAATAAAATACTATTTAAAAAGAAAAAAAAGAAAAAAAAAAGAAAAGCCAAGTCCACTTTTCCCACAACCCTGGACTGAGGGAGCTATGGACTTATTCCACTTTTTAATTGCCTTTCTCCCCAGACTTTTAGATCAAAGTACAATGAAGGGGAAAGAATTGATCCTTCTTTACTCCTCCCACACTCAGCAGCAGAAAATGGAAACCCACAGCTGTGATATGGCCTTTGATTCAAGACCAAGAATCTTGTTACAATATTCACTTTTTAATGTGGCAGTTGGGGAGGCTTAGTGCTGTTAGCTCCTATAATAGGGACCATTGAGAACAAGAACTGAAACTAGGGTAGGTCAGCTAGTGCTTTGATCCAGGACACTGAAATTCAGTGCATAGAAACAGAGGAGTGTAGCACCTAGTTATAAAGAATAATTAGCTGAAAATAAGAAGGTTCTATAACTGAAGGGGCCCCAGAAACCATCTAACCCAAATCTCTTCATTTTATAGATGAGAATACTCAACGAGTCCTTGGAAAGTTAAATGACTTCTCCAAAATCATATAGATAGATAGTAAGTATCTGAGTCAGAATTCAAACCCAGATCCTTTTATATTAGGACCTATACTCTTTTAAAAAAATTTTATGTGATTTTATTTTTTCCAATTACACATAAAGATAATTTTTAAAATTCATTTTTTATAAAATCTCCAAATTTTCTGCTTCCCACCTTTCCTTCCTCCCTCCCTAAGATGGGAAGCAATTTAATATAGGTTTTATATATATGCAATCATATAAAACCTATTTCCATATTAGTCATTTTGTGAAAGAAACAGTTTGCAAAAAAAATCATTTTGCAAAAGGAAAAAAAAAAGTGAAATAAAATAAAGTAAAAAAAGTATGCTTTGATCTACATTCAAACTCTATCAGTTCTTTCTCTGGATGTGGATAGCATTTTCCATCCTGAGTCTTTTGGAATTGTCTTGGTTCTCTGTATTGTGGAGAAGAGCTAAGTCAGTCGTAGTTGATCATTGCACAGTGTTGCTGTTACTGTGTACTGTGTTCTACTGATTCTGCTCACTTCACTTTGCCTCAATTCATGTGAGTCTTTCCAGGTTCTTCTGAAATCTGCCTGTAGAGCCTGTACTCTTTCTACTGTACCAGACGTCTATCAAATGGTTACTTCCTCCTCTGGTGACCATAGCCCAGGTAAGTCCCTCCCAGACCAGGCCCTGTCCTGTTTTTTCCCTAAGCAGTGCCCTCCTTAGCAATGGCCTCAACATGCCCTTGGACATTTGAAACAGAAGCCCCTTTTGATAGGGTGGTTTTCTCCCAAGAGGTCTTGTACCTAGGGATCGATGTCTCTCCTTACCCCAGGTCTTTTCTGTCACTTCCCTTAATTATAATTGTACCTAGTGCCAGAACTGCTTCTTCTGGCTCTGGTGAGAACATGACAGTGATCCCAGGAAAAGCTCCTGATGGAGAATGATCATTTATTTCTTTCATCACACCAACATCAGAAACATATAGCCTGAGTTTTTAGATGAAGAAATTAAAGCTATCTATATATAGTTATGTGAAAAAATGCTCTAAATCACTATTGATTGGAAAAATGCAAATGAAAACAACTCTGCGGTACCACCTTACACCTATCAGATTGGCTGATATGACAAAAAAAGGAAAATGATAAATGTGAGAGAAGACGTGGAAAAATTGGAACACTAATGCATTGTTGGTGGAGTTATAAACTGCTTCAACCATTCCGGAGAACAATTTGGAACTATGCCCAAAGGGCTATAAAACTGTGTATATCCTTTGATCCAGTAATACCACTACTAGGTCTATATACCAAAGAGATCATAAAAAAGGGGAAAGGACCCACACACACACAAATATTTATAGCAGCTCTTTTTGTGGTGACAGAGAATTGGAAATGAGATGATGCCCATCAACTGGGGAGTGGTTGAACAAGCTATGGTATATGAATATAATGGAATACTATTGTGTCATAAGAAACGATGAACAGACATGTTTCAGAAAAACCTGGAAAGACTTACATGAACTAATGCTGAGTGAAGTGAGTAGAACCAGGAGAACATTGTACATAGCAACAGCAACATTGTTTGATGACTAACTGTGATAGACTTAGCTCTTTTTTAGCAATATAATGATCTAAGACAATTCCAAACAACTCAGGATGGAAAATGCTATCCATATCCAGAGAAAGAACTAAGGAGTCTGAATGCAGATCAAAAAATACTATTTTCTTTTTTAGTTGTTGTTTTTCCTTTCCCGTGGTTTTTTCCTTTTATTCTAATTCTTCTTTCATAACATGACTAATGTAGAAACATGTTTGATATGATTGTACATGTATAGCCTATATCAGATTGCTTGCTGTCTTGGGGAGATGGTAGTGGAGGGAGAAAAAAATTGGAACTCAAAATCTTATAAAAGTGAATGCTGAAAGCTATCTTTACATGTAACTGAAAAAAAATAAAATACTATTAAATGGAAAAAATAAAAATAAATATAAGTGTCAAAAAAAATCCCAACCCAGAAACATATACCTGGGAACAAGATGTTACACTGATAAAAATACCTAGACAGGTTATCAGGTAATCTGGTTTTGGGTCTTACCTCTGCCATCAACTCTGTGTGACCTCAGGCAATTCATTTTTCTTCTGTGGAACTCAGTTTCCCCCTTTGTAAATTAAAGGGTTGGTTGTAGTAGGTGTGAGGGATGTTTGATCACTAACATTCTATGACTTTCGACTTGAAACCCAGGACTATGGTTATATGACATGGGCAGCTGCTTGGGGCACATATTGTTAAGGAGTTGGTCACAGTGAAAGCTGTGCCTTAATGTCTTTTTAAAAATTATAGTTTTTTAAAGATGTCAGAAAACTATGCTCCCCATGTTATGCTGGTATTTAAAAAAAAACTAATAAGTCAATATCTATAGTGTAGTAGAAAAGGGAAGACCTCAATTTGAATTCTAGCTATTCAGTTTTCACCAGTGTAATCTCAGACAAGTTAAGCCTCAGTTGCCTTATCTACAAAATGAGGGTGTGGACTAGATGATCTCTAAGGAAGTCCCTTTCAATTTTAATAGTCTATGATTCTATGGAATGGAATGAACAATAAAATATAAGGGGAAATTTTTTTAAAAATTATCAACTTAATATTAATTAAAATTAATACTAAACATCAGTCCAACTGGTTAAACATGTTTTGCAATGTTTACATTTAAATAAATTAATTTCAATATATAAAATGTAAGAAATTTTCAGTTTTTCCTCACTATCTCTATTAGGACTCTTTATCCACTCCTCATTTTTTCTCTTATGCAATCATTTTCAGTTTGTCCTCTGACTTTGTGTTTCTGTTTTTTCACTTTGCATAGATTTTTTTCCATATTTCTTTTTATTCCTCATACTTGTGGGTCTTAATTACATTAAAGTATCTTATTTCATTAATGTACTACAACTCATTTCCCCTACTGTTGGACATTTAAGTTGTTTCTAGTTTTGGGGGTTTTTTTTTTGCAATTACAAATATACCTATTGTTATATTTAAAAATTAAGGTAAATTTAGAGACAAGGTTGTGAGCATAATCAATTTATTGGGTTAGCAGTAACCAATAAATTGGGTCAATGGCCTCTCTCAATGACCAGAGACCCCGAGTAAAGGCTGGCAGGGTCTTTTAATACAATTAGCAAGAACACAGATCAAAATCCCCAGCAGAGTAGGTGTTTCTTCTGATTGGCTATCAATGACACAGTCAGACTTGAGATTATATCATTTGGAGGAGCGTATAAGGCATTTAGGGAGAACTATTCACGTCTGCTGTGAGGGCTTACCAACCTCTTTTCCAGGCTTCTCATCAACCTTTGCTGTCCGCTTGTCACCCAATTGTCACATGTGGCTCCAAGAAGGTGTAGCATATGCAGCGTCCACCCTCCCCTAAAACCATCTCAGCAGATAGGGATAAACCAGGTTGAGGGTAAGCAACAGGCTTCAAACCTGTCAGTGAGTTAAGGGGAAGTCCACCCCAAGCACATGAAGACTTCCCCCAATGGAATGGGTGGGTAGGAACAATTGGTTCCAAAGAGATGAAGGCAGCTGAAGAACTTGGTCACCCAATGAAGATGCCAAGGTCATCCACTGCATCTGGGCCTTTGCCAGTCATGTTGATTTTTGTCTTGCCACTGGACTGACTCTGGAAGAGGGAATGAGGCTGATGACTTTGTGCAACTCTGCCTCACTAAAATCCAATTCATGAGCAAGTCAAGACATCACCCCATGATGTCATTGGTCCTCTTCAGAAAAAATGAAGGAAGAACAACCACCACAGACAAGCCATGTGCTTTGAATCTCAAGATAAATGTTCCCAGGTAATGGAAGTAGTCTTCAAATGATGAGAGTTGCTACAATAGCTTCAATTAATGAAATTTGACCTTTTAGGTTAACCGAGTTTCTCTGGAAAGTGGGTGATGGGAGGTGTTAACAAAGGCAGAGATAATTACAACACAAAAGTTTGACCTTCAGGCAAGGTTTTCCAGGATGTGGGTGGTAGTTGAAGTTTACCAGGTGGAAAACTTGAAAGAGAACATGAAATCTAGCTTAAGATATAGCAAAATAGAATTTAAATCAGTTTTCAATGTCATACTGTTATGAAAATTCTTGAAGGGATCACTTTTTGTTGTTGTTTTCGATAACAGTTTCAAAGTATATTCCTAACAATGGAACTTAGGGAGTCAAAGGGTATTATTTTTGTAATTTTTACCACATACTACCAGATTGCTTTATAAAAAAAAACCCATTAGTTTGTAAGTCCATAAACAATAAATAAGTATACTAGTTTATGACTCTGCCAACATTGAATTTCATTGCTTTTAATTATTTTTTGCCAATTTAATTGGCATGAAGTGGTACCCAAGATTTATAGTTTTTTAACATTGCCTAGAGTGTGCCCATGACCTGTCTTGATTACAGTGCACTAAAGGATTGTTATTCTAAAATGGGATAAAGCAAAATATAATTTGTATGGCGCCTTTCTTTTTGTGAAATGAGTATGTCTCTGATTACAGACATATTTAATGATCTGAAGAATCAAATAGCATCCCTGGAACTATTTATTTTGAGGACACTGTTATTTGCTTATCCAATGACTGAAGAGCTGGGATGTATAGGTTATATGCAGTGGCCACATTAAACAATGCTCTTTTTAATTCATTTGCTACTTGCACAAAGTGACATGGTCACAACATACCATATCAGACATTGTCCCTGAGATGATCCTTTTGATGGAGTAAAATCCACCTGGGTCAGGCTGTAGGTTCATGGGTACATAGCTTTAGAGTTGACAGGGCCCTTAGATGTCATCTAGTCCAACTGGAGCCCAGAGATCTCAAGTGACTTGCCCGAGGTCATGTGGGTAGTAAGTGATAGACTTGGGGTTTGAACCCAAATCTTCTGATCATATCTGGGGTATTTTCTGTTCATTTCTGGGAATTCATTTTCAGGAAGACATTGGTAAACTAAAGAGCTTTAGAGGAAGGCAACCAGCATGATTAGGGCCCTCAAGTTCATGACATACAAGGAACTGAGTTGGAGAAGAGATTAATTAGGGAGAAGAGGAACATAATAGTCTTCAAATATTTGAAGGGCTTTCTTACAATAGAGGGAAATAAAGTTCTGTTCTTGCTCAACTCCGGAGGAGCCAACAGGTGCCAGTGAAAATTTAGACTTGGTTTAAGGAAAAACTTTCTAACAATTAAAGTTATTTGAAAGTAGGATGGGCTGCCTTGAGAAGTAGTGGGCTCCCCCTCTTGTTACAGGTCTTTGAGCAAAAATTGTACAACTTTATGTAAAGCATGTCATAGAGAGGATTCTTGTTCAGGTATGGTTTAGACAGATGACCATTAAGGTCCCTTCCAACTCTGAGAGTTTATGATTCTCTGATATGGGGGAGAGACTTTTGAAGGGTAACAGAATCTGGGAATTAGAAGTGAGAGTTTCAGCTCTTCTACAAGGCTTTATGACCTTGGACAAGTTGTTCACACTCTAAATTTCCCTATCTATGAATTGGAATTATAATCCCACTTTATCTTACTACCTTTGGGCTTTTCTCCTTCCAATCTGTTCTAAACATTATAGTGAGAGTCATCTTCATAAAGAAGAACTCTGGCCATGCCCCTCCCCTATTCAGATAGCTTTAACAGCCCGTTAAATTCTACAAACCCTATTGACGTTTGATATTTAAGGCCCTCCAAATTCTTACCCCAACATTTGTAATGAACTTTATTTCCCTTTACCATACCCTTGTTTAGTCATTTCACTCGTGCCTAATTCTTTGGGGTTTTCTTGGCAAAGATACTGGAGCGCTTTGCAATTTCCTTCTCCAGTTCATTTCATAGATGAGGAACTGAGGCAAACAGAGTTAAGTGACTTGCCCAGGGTCACACAGCTAGTAAGTATCTGAGACTGGATTTGAACTCATTGAGATGAGGTTTCCTGACTTCAGGTCCTGCTCCCTCTGCACTATGGTGCCACCTAGCTGCTTTACTTAACATACCCTAGTCTCCAGCAAACTGTTGCAGTGGGAAAAGTCTTGGATTTGGAATCAGAGCATCTGAGCTTTTCTAGTTAGCAAATATATGACTTTGAATAAACTTTTCTAGGCCTCAGTCTTTTCATCCATAAAAGGAGGGATAGAACCAGAAGACCTCTGAAGTCCCTTCCAACTCGGAATCTATGATCCTATGATTGGGTTGCCTGGCTAAGACCTCCAGGGATCATAGAGATATCATAGGGACCATGGTGAGACTTGGTGGGTTGGAAGGTACACAAGCACACAGGCAATCCCCCAGGTTTTCTAGTTTCTGTGGCCTTAAAGGAGACTTCCATCTCGGATTTGAGGGGCCAAGAGGGTGGAGAGGCAAAAAAGAAGGCGGGAGGAGGCAAGCCGCTTTAGGACTCCATGCTTGCTTAGAGTGGCAAAGCAGTTGAGTGAAGGTGGGCATTGTATTCTGTGGCAGCCATGAACAGGCTGGAGGAGGCAATGGATATAACCACTTGGAGGAAATGAGAGTGGCAAGTGCCATAGACACAAGGTACCAACTGGACTGAGAGATGATGGAGGAAGCAGGAGGAGGCAGAGCCATTCATGCCAATGATCAAGTGGGGATGTGGGGAACCAGTTGTAGCAGTTGGGGAGATCATGAGATCAAGAAAAGTTCAGTTCAGTTTCTTTCTTCCTTTATTTCCACAGAAGGCAGTGCAGGGGAAATTTGTGCCTGGGGTTTACATCTTGATGTCTTTTTTCTTCTATACCCCTTACACTAGCTGGGAGGATGGATGGAGAGGAGAGGAAAATTCAGCCCCTGATGAAACTACTGCAAGCCATTCTACATTGTTTCAACATCTATCTCTGTGCTCTATACAATTTGATACTGCTAATAAGTAACAATTCCATTAATAGTGAACTGTTAAATCCCATGAGTTACAATGATTTGTAAGAGATTTAGGAGAATATGTAGGGGAAATTGGGTCTCAGGCTAATGGAGGAGAGAGAGACAGAGAGAGAGAGAGAGAGAGAGAGAGACAGAGACAGAGACAGAGAGAATTCTGCCTTTTTCTAAATTTCTGAGCATATTTCAGAACATACCTTCTAGACTGTCTTTGAACCCAGAGATAAAAGTAAAAAAATTAGTCAGTGGGGAGTGATGTGGTGGTCCCAGGTATACATTTTATATCATTTTATCTCTAGAACTTAAGAAAATGATTGCCACATAGTAAATGCTTACTTGCTTGCTTGATCGATCAAACATGTTTCACTCATTACTAGAATTATTTTGTATTGTTTTTTCAGCTTCTGTGCTTCTGGCTCTGCCAATACCTTTCCCTGATACATCTTCCCCCACAATATTTCCTGTTGAAATGTTATTCTATCCTTAAAAGCTGTATCAAGTGCTTTTGTTGTTATTCGGTTGTGTCCAATTCTTTGTGACCGCATCTGAAGTTTTCTTGGCACTGGAATGATTTGCCATTTCCTTCTCCAGCTCATTTGACAGATGAGGCAATTGAGGCAAACAGGGTTAAGTGACTTGCCCAGGGTCACACAGCTAGTGTCTAAGGCCAGATTGGAACTCAGGAAGATGAGTCTTCCTGACTCCATGCTCAGCACTCTATCCACTGAGCTACCTCTCTGCCCTGTATCAAGTGCTACCTCTTCCTTATGAGCATTCCCAAGTCCCTTCCTCCTCTAAACTCTCATAATGCTTTGTAAATCTAAAGCACTATTACAAATGTTTGCTATTATTGCTGTTAGTAAATCTGCCTTATGACAACTATTTCAAGTTCTTATGGCCAGACTGTTGGACCCAGTCTCTATGTAAATTGATTTTGCGTAACAGTTTTTCACTGTTAACAACAGGGCACCCAAAGACAGTTAGGTGGATGGGGAGTACAGCTGGAAGTGGTTTTGACAGCAAAACAAAGTGTCAGTCAAACATTATTTTTAAAAAAATAGATGTATAATACAGGTGACTGGGTAATCCTGGCTCATACTGTCAGCTGCTAAAAGAATTCTAATGCTAGGGAGAAGCAGTGGGTTGAAGCTAGCGGGTCTGAACTTGCACTGACTTCTTGTGAACGTTCGGTTAAAAGGTGGGTGTAACAGAGTTTTGTGGGATGCCTACAGTCCAAGGAATTGAACTTTTTAAACAAATCTTGCTTTCAATTTCTGTCCTCCAGCTCAGAGCCAACCACTAAGATAGTCAGATTCCTGCTTAGGCTTGGGCTGAGATAATGCCTGGCTCAAGACTCAGGCACGTTTCTGAAAAAAATAAAAAAATAAAAAACAAAACACCCAAGATTTTCTTTTCCCACCATCAAAGAATCCAGTGGGGAGAAGGTTCTGCTTCAAGGAAGAAGGGTGGGGCTTTTCCCAATCAAGAATCTACCTTCAGCTTCCAAAAAACACCCTCTTAAAAAAATCTATTACTCATAAAACTCAAAGAGAGGGTGGAGGCATTTCCTTCTTTAGAAAATCATTTCCCTTCTGAAATTCTTTTCCTTGCTGGAAAGAAGACCCCTAGAGAAAAGTCTCTTCTCCTATCCATCTTGGGCATTAAGAACCTTTCTCTCCCCAGTGGCCATAAGACTAACCTGTAATACCAGTTCACAGCTTAGCACAGTGCCTGGCATGTAGTTAAGTACCTAATGAGTACTTGCTAACTGTTGAGACAGTTAAGAGGTGGCATAGTGGATAGAATGTTGTTCTTGAAATCAGGAAGACTTGTGTTCAAATCCAGCCTAGACCCTTACCAGCTGTATGACCCTGGACAAGCCACTTAACCTCTGTCTGTCTCAGTTTGGGGGCAGCTAGGTGGCTCAGCAGGTAGAGCACTGGGCTGGGAATGAGGAAGACATCTTTCTGAGTTCAACTCTTGACTTCAGACACTTACTAGCTGCATGACCCTGGGCAAGTCAGTTAACTCTGTTTACCTCAGTTTCCTCATCTTTATTTTATTTTATTTTATTTGGCAAGGTAATTGGGGTTAAGTGACTTGCCCAGGCTCACACAGCTAGTAAGTGTCAAGTATCTGGTCTGAGACCAGATTTGAACTCAGGTCCTCCTGACTCCAGGGCTGGTGCTGTATCCACTGCACCACCTAGCTGCCCCCTAGTTTCCTCATTTTTAAAATGAGCTGAAGAAGGAAATGGCAAACCATTCCAGCATCTTTGCCAAGAAAATCCCAAATGGAGTCACGAAGAGTTAGATACGATGGAAATAACTGAACCACAACTAAAGTCTCCGTTTCATCAGCTAAAAAAGGCATACAGCTGTCAGGATTGTTACAAGGATCAAATGAGATAATATTTAGAAAGCCCTTAGCATAATACTTGGGACATAGTAGGTGCTCAATTAAGGCTTATTCCCTTCGTTTTCCTTCCCAGTACTATAGTCTTAAGGGGAGGAGATGGGAAATATAATAATCTCTGTTACCTAGGGACACCAGGCCTACCATGCCCCCATAGCATCTCTAATCTCCATTCTCTTCTCACCTCACACAGCTGTTACCCTAGTTTAGGCCCTCAGCACCTACAATCACCTGGACTATTGTCATAAACAGCCTTTTAATTGATCTCCCTGCCCTAAGTCTCTCTAATCTATTTTCTTTTTTTTTAAATGGTAATTTTTATTTATTTTTTTGTTTTCAACATTTACTTCCACAAGATTTTGAGTTCCAAATTTCCACCCCATCTCGTCCCTCCCCCCACCCCAAGACGGCATGCATCCTGAATACCGCTTCCCCTAGTCTGCCTTCCCTTCTATCTCTCCCCCTCTTCTCTTATCCCTTTCCCCTTCAATTTTCCTGTAGGGCAGGATGGATTTCTGTACCCTATTTCCTGTATTTCTTATTTCCCAGTTGCATGTGAAAACATTTTTTTTAAACATGTGTTTTTAAAACTTTGGGTTCCAAATTTTCTCCCTTCCTCCCTCCTCACCCACCCTCATTGATAAGGCAAGCAACTAAATATAGGTTATGTATGTGCAGTTGTGCAAAACACTTCCATAGTAGACATGCTGTGAAAAACTAACTCTATTTCCCTTAATCCTATCCCACCCACCCATTTATTCTATTCTTTCTTTTGACCCTGTCCCTCCTCAGAATTATTTGCTTCTGATTACTCCCTTTCCCAATCTGCCCTCCTCTCTATTATTTCCCTACTCTCTTGTCCCCTTCCCCCCCTATTTTCCTGTAGGGTAAGACAGATTTCCACATCCAATTGAGTGTGTATGTTATTCCCTCCTTAAGTCAAATCCTATGAGAATAAGGTTCACTCATTCCCCCTCACCTTCCCCCTTTTCCACTCCACTGTAAGAGCCTTTTCTTTTCTGTGTTTTTTTTTTGCGAGATAATTTACCATGTTCTACCTCACCCTTTCTCCTTCTCCTAGTATATTCCTCTCTCACCCCTTAATTTTATTCTCCAGATATGACCCCTTCATTTTCAACTCACCCTGTGCCCTCTATCTATCTATCTATATCAATATATACCTACATATAATTTTTTTCCCCTCCAACTACCCTAATACTGACAAAGGTCTCATGAGTTACAAATATCATCTTTCCATGCAGGAATATAAACAGTTCAACCTTAATAAGTCTCTTGTGATTTTCTCTTTCCTATTTGCCTCTTCATGTTCCACTCGAGTCTTGTATTTGAAATCAAATTTTCTATTCAACTCTGGTCTTTTCATCAAGAATGCTTGAAAGTCCTTTATTTCACTGAATGACCATTTTTTCCCCTGCAGGATTATACTCATTTTTGCGGGGTGGGTGATTCTTGGTTGTAATCCCATCTCCTTTGCTCTCTGGAATATTATATTCCATGCCCTGCGGTCCCTTAATGTAGAAGCAGCTGAATCTTGTGTTTTCCTGATTGAGTTTCCACAGTACTTGAATTGTTTCTTTCTGGCTGCTTGTAATATTTGCTCCTTGACCTGGGAACTCTGGAATTTGGCTACAATATTCCTAGGAGTTTTCTTTTGGGGATCTCTTTCAGGAGGAGATTGGTGGATTCTTTCAATTTCTATTTTGCCCTCTGGTTCTAAAATATCAGGACAGTTTTCCTGGATAATTTCTTCAGAGATGATGTCTAGGCTGTTTTTTTGATCATGGCTTTCAGATAGTCCAATAATTTTTAAATTCTCTCTCCTGGATCTATTTTCCAGGTCGGTTGTTTTTCCAATGAGATATTTCACATTGTTTTCTAATTTTTCATTCTTTTGGATTTGTTTTACAGTGTCTTGATTTCTCATAAAGTCACTAGCTTCCAATTGCTCTATTCTAATTTTTAAGGAAGTACTTTCTTCAGTAATCTTTTGGACTTCCTTTTCCATTTGGCCAATTTTGCTTTTTAGGGCATTCTTCTCCTCATTGGCCTTTTGGACCTCTTTTGCCATTTGCGTTAGGCTATTTTTTAAGGTGTTATTTTCTTCAGTAGTTTTTTGGGTCTCCTTTAGCAAGCTGTTGACTTGTTTTTCATGATTTTCTTGCATCACTCTCAGTTTTTCCTCTACTTCTCTTACTTGCTTCTCAAAATCTCTTTTGAGCTCTTCCAAGGCCTGGGACTGATTCATATTTTTCTTTGAGGCTTTGGATGTAGGAGCTTTGGCTTTGTTGTCTTCTTCTCATATGTTTTGATCTTCTTTGTCACCAAAGTAAGATAATAGAGTTTGACTCTTTTTGCACTGCTTACTCATGACCCCGGCCAATTACTTGAGTTTTAAACTCCTTGTTAAGGTAAAAGTCTGCTTCCAATGTGAAGAGTGTACTGTCCCAAGCTTTGGGGGTTTGTACCCCCAAAGCTGTTTTCAGAGGTACTTCTAGGGACCTGTAAATTTTCAGTTCTTCCAAGGTGGTATGATAAGGGGCGAGGTGTTTCCTCTCCACCACCACAACAAGCTCCACCACACCAGCATTCCTCCTCGCCCCAGGACCGCCCCTCAGAACTATGACCCAGATCCAAGCACTGGTAAAGCAAGAGATTCCTGACTCAGAACTGGCAAAGAGATCCCTGCAATCCTCCTCTGATCAGCCACTTGATTCCCTCTCAATCTGTGGGCCGGAAGCTCAGGAAAAAGCCGGGGGCCCTGGGCCATGCTCCAGACTTGTGGCTGAGACCTAGCTCCTCTCTCACGGCAGTCACAGACATTTCCCACTGACCTTCTAAGTTGTCTTTGGCATTCAGGGGTTGAGAAGTCTGGAAACCGTCACAGCTGCCCGCGATTCAGTCCTCTGAGGCCTGCTCCAAACTGCGCTCCTCTCCCCACCTGGTGCAATATACCTTTCTGATCAACCAGCCAGGCTGTCTTTGGCTGGAAATTTGTTTCACTCTGTCTTTTTGTGGGTTCTGCTGCTTTAGAATTTGTTTAGAGTCATTTTTTTAAGTATTTGGAGGGCTTTGGGAGAGAGCTCAAGACAGTCACTGCTTTCCCTCTGCCATCTTGGCTCTGCCCCCTGTTGTCCTCTCTCCAATCTATTTTCCACAAAGCTGCCAAAGTTAACATCTTAAAGCACAGGTCTGACCACCGTGTAATTTCCCTGCTCAGTCAACTCCGCTGGCTCCCTTTCTATCCACTCAAGGATCAGTTGCAAACTCTCAGTGTGGTGCTTAAATCTTTTTACAGCCAGGCTCCAGACTACCTTTCCGGATTAATCACAGAATACTCCTCTGGCCACACTCTGCTGCCCAGCCAAACCAACCTGCCTAGTGCTCTTCCTCGGCGGAGAGTTGGAAGACATATTCATTTTTCACATACTTGCAATTCAAAGTTAAGTTCCACCTGGTCCCAATCCCTCTTTTTACAGTATAATATAGCAAAGATTAGCAAATATTGAAGATCAGCAGAGTTACTTGCTCATGACCACACAGATAGTAAG
The DNA here is from genome assembly GCF_900497805.2 of Vombatus ursinus. Lineage (NCBI taxonomy): Eukaryota > Metazoa > Chordata > Mammalia > Diprotodontia > Vombatidae > Vombatus > Vombatus ursinus. Next base: position 46,599,331 of record NW_020954576.1, read on the forward strand.
AACAAAAGGCAGAATTTGAACCCAGGTCCTTGTGGCTTCAAATTCAGCACTACGCAACAGTGGTCAAAGTATAGGACTTGGGAGACAAGAAGACCTGAGTTCCCATCCTGCCTCAGACATTGTGTGACCCTGGGAAGTACTTAGCATCACAGCCTCAGTTTCCTCATCTGTAAAATGGAGATAATAATAGCACCTGCTTCATAGAATGATTGTGAGTCTCAAATGAGATAACATATGCAGACATTTTATAGACCTTAAAGCACTATGTAAATATTAGATATCATTATTAAAGAAAACTGAGGGAGGAGGAAGAAGACAGTTGGAAAAGTAGACCATGCAGTCTTTCTGTATGTTTTACCATCCTTTGAGCATTTCTGTAGCCAAGCAATTATGTGTTTAGTGTATCTGGCTTTTTTTCTGCAACAGGTATAAGAGTTATGGGAGTAATGGAAGGATCAGGCAGTTGAGCAGGGGTTTTGGCTATATAGTAAAGAGAAATCTCTCATTGTAAAACCTCTTCTGAGACTTGATTGCATCATGGCAACTGAGTTCCCATGAACAAGGTCCTGAGTGAGAGTTGCCATTTGATTAGCCGGTCTCTGCTGTTATGGGGGAACTAGGAGAATGGTCCTCCTTCCTGTGGCTCCCATTTAGGGGTGTGCTGGAGCCAAATTCAACCAGTTCTCAAAAATGGATCATTAATTTCTAGTAAGAGCATTTACACCACAAAAGTCAGGAAACACTATAAATCAGGGCTTGATTAATTGTTTTGTTGATTGGCTAGATGCAAGAAAGTGATGGAGAAAATGCAGATTAAATTTAAAAGTATGTATAATGTGCATACATTTTGCCCAGGGACCCAGTTGTTAAACATTTACCAACAAACCACTGCTCCCATTGGAGGCAAAACTAGACCATGTCACTAGTTCCTAACAGAACTATAAAATGTCAAAGTATGAAGGGATCTTAGAGATCCTCTTGCACAGAGGTTTTTAACCCGAGGTACATAAATTTGTTTTAAAAAATATTTTGATAACTCTATTTTAATGTAATTGATTTCCTTTCTAATCCTATTTTTATGCATTTAAAAAATGTTATTCTAAGATGGGATCCATAAACTTCACCAGAAATGCAAAGGGAACCATGACACACAGAAAGATTAAGAACCCCTGATCTAGCATAATCCTCTAATTTTATAGATAATGAAACTGAGGACCAGAGAAGGTGAGTGATTTGCCCAACTCTACAGTAAATCAGTGTTTAGCACACCTCTTGTGGCTTTGACATTTCATGGAAAATAGCCCAGCAAGTGGGTGGCAGCAAATTAAGCATAGACTATTTCCTGTTAAATGGGCATTATTATAATAATAATATTTGCATTTTCAACATCACAAGTTGCTATGAGATAGCTTGATATAGTGGATGGAATATGGAGTTTTGAATAAAAAAATGAAAGTTCAATTTCTCTCTTTGACACTTCTGAGCTGTTTGACCCTGGGCAAGTCATTTGATTACTGTAGGTTTCAAGCAACTTCTCTAACAGCATGAGCTCTCCCTTGGTTTTCAGAAGTCACAGTACATAGGTTTATAACAGCATAGTAAATTTACTATACAGTGCCTTCACACAATGGAAGGTAAAGTTTAGATTAAAAAATGTTTTACTTTTAAGAATTGTATTTGCTATACAGTATTTATGGTAGATTTCAGGTGTTATAAAAAGTGAATATTGTCTGAAATTTTTTTTTATTGAGATGTTACCATAAAAGGTCATAGAATTTAGGGGATGATTATTGAGAAAAATGTTTTGCATGTTACCAATTTTATTTTGTGTATTGCATTTCATGGGTTATTTCATGGTTAATGTGTTAGGGAAAGTGCATATTATCAGAATGAACATTTTATGATAAAGAATTATATGCAAGAAAGTGTATTTTCAGTAATCTCTAGTGAAAGAATACAGTTTTTGGTAGTCATGAGAACCTAACCCTATTTCCTATAGGTTTAATGTGTCAGCATTTGTGTTTTTGACTTTTGCACCATTCTCTGAAATATTAAGCCCTTAAAAGTTGAGGATTGATTGTATTTATATCCCCAGCACTTAGAACATAGTAAGTGTTTAATCAAGGCTTATTCATTCATTCATTCATTTATTCCTGGAAATTCTCAGTTGTCCTCGTAAGTAAGATGTGTCTGGATCAACTTCCTAACATAGTTTTCTTTCCCCCTGGCTTCCCCAGTTCCTTCTCCTTTCTCCTTTGGAATTGGGATGGTCCCTTCCCAATAAAGATTTTAAAATGGAGGATATTATGCTTCCCACTCCCAATTCAATGGGGGTAGGGGAGGGATCAGGCACCTTACAATTCCAGGACACAATCTTCCACTCCTCCCCCATTCATTAAAGAGCCACAATGAGCCAGATTGGGGAAAGTGGTTGAAATGTCCTCTGAGTTTCTTGCCAGAGTTAGATCATGAGCCTATTCGACCTTCCAATTTTCTAGCTTTTTTGACCTTCCCTTGGTTCATCCTGAGGAAATGTTTTTTAACCTGCAGATGTGAAGTTCTTTTTTCCCTGTTCTCTAAAATAGCCTCTTGTTTTCCAAAGGAGAGACAATATTTAAACACTTCACTCAAGTCTCTGATAAAATCTCATCTTCTGCAGGAACCCTTTTCCAATTCCTCTTAATTAATTCCTATTTATCCTGTATATAGCTTGTTTGTATGTATTTGTTTACTTGTTGTCTCCTTAGATTGTTAGCTCTATGAGGGCAGGGACAGTCCTTTGTTTTTCTTTGTCAACCCAGTGCTTTGCACAGTGCCTGGCACCTAGTAGGGACTTAATGTTTACCGACTAACACATGAACCAAGTCAAGGACAATGAAATGTATACATTTTCACGAGCCAGTATAGTTCAGGGAAAGCTTCATGGAGGAGCAGGGACTAGAAAGAGGTCTTGAAGGATGGATAGGATTTGGTTAAAGAGAGGATGAATCATAACATTGAGCCAACAGGACACTTACTAGGGTGAAGTCCACATTCAAGAATTCAGATTTCTAGAACTAAGTCCTCCCATTCCTCCTGCTGACCTGAGATCTGGGATCATCTCAAACTTTTTTGAGCACCTTAGGCACTCCCTCCTCCCCATCACTGAGACATCTCATTTCTCTGCCATATAGAAGTACATCTCCCCAGATGTCTGACAGATGTCTGTGAGGTAGCAGCTCTATGTTTAGCTTTAATTTCTTCCTTTCTCATCCATGGAGCCAGTGCCAGATTTTTCAAGGTTGTCAGGGAAACAGAAAGATACATCCAATTAAATGGTACCACATAGAGAGGGAAGAAATTGGGAGCAGAGAGCCATAAGACATCAGTGTGGGAAGGGACCCTACAAATTAGCTAGTCCAGGCCCCTATTCAAAGCATGAATCCCTTCCACCCCAGTCTTCCAAAATGTTCCTAGGAGAAACCTTTGATGTAGCCTGGTGGCTAGATCATACCTCACCTAAACCAGACAAATGAGTTTCTCTCCTGCCTCTGCAGATATAATTGAAGGTCTTTTAAGACAAGAGATGTTTGGTTTTTGTCTTTGTATCCCCAGGGCTAAGTGTTTCAGTAGTTAGAGTACTGGGCCTTGAGTCAGAAACACATAGGTTCAAATTTAGCTTCAAATACTCACCAGTTTGATGATGGGCAGGTCACTTAAGTTTTGTCTGCCTAAGTTTCTTCAACTGTAAAATGGGCATATTAGTACCCACCACACAGGGTTGTTGTAAGAATCAAATGAGATAATATTTTTTAAGAATTTTGGACAATGCCTGACACAGAGTAGGTGCTTAATAAAAGCTTGTTCCCTGCTTCCTCCCCTCCCCACTGTGTCTAGCACAGTGCCTTGGATACAGTAGAGCTTAATAAACAGTTGTCATTGACTTAAATTCTTACTTATATCCTATCTGACACACACTCTGTCCCCCTCCATACTATGTGTTGTCTCCTTCACTCACATATTGTATTTGTCATAATCCCCACCATCCCTCCCACCTACTATAGCGAATACACAGTTATCCCTTCCACATCGTGACTTTCCCCATTGTGGTGATATATCATGGGTTGGCATAAGAAATTAAATGGGAACTTTGGGAGAGTTTTGTGGAAGTCACAAATGACACACAAAGTCTAGCAGACAACACAGAAAAAGTTTAGAAATTTAGAAATGCATACAATATATGTATAGTATTGTATAAAATCAACATATTTTACCTTTAATACCACAATAATTCAGACTTTTTCTCTGGTATGAAGAGACGACCAAAAAATTTTATACTGATTTTCCAGTTCTCAGGGGCTCCATGACTCTAACCCCACCACAATGTGAAAGGGATAGCTATATACTATTATATTTCTTCTCATTATTCCATACTCCCAGCCCCTCAGTCCTCAGGGTATCTATAGGCTGTCTAGGAGAGAAGTACTGTGGTATAGTGGGTGGATAGCTAGCCTCAGAGCCAGAAAGACCTGGGTTCCAGTCTTGTCTTGGGCACATATTGGCTGTAGGACCTTGGGCAAATCATTTAACTTCTCAATGGTCTAGGCAACTTCCTAAAATTAAAAGTTACAGAAAATTTACTGATCTGCCTTACTAGAGGGAGTTTCCTTACCTGGGAACTCCATATATCAATGAAATGACAAGCCTAGCCCTTATTCTATCATTTGAATAATTTCCCTAGGTTTTAGTATAAGGTTTGATAAAAACCTAGTATGCTATTCTTGTGTAGAAGATGATGATGTATGGGTTGGCAATAGTTCATTTTGATGGATTCTGAACTGGTTGAATGACTAAAGCTAATGAAAAGTCATTAACATTGATAGAGAAAGAAGTTTCCAGTGGAATTCTTGGTCCTGGGCTATTTAGCATTTTTATCAATGGCTTGGATAAAGTGATAAAGGAAATATTGATCAAATTTTCAGATGATACAAAGTTGGGAGTTAGAGGCAAGATGCCGAAAGATGTTGACAAGCCAGAACACTAGTCTGAATTTAATGAAATGAAATGTACTAAGCATAATCTGACCCTTGGGTTCAATAAATCAATATTATAAGCATAAGATGAAGGTTACATAGTGAGATATCAGTTTTTCTGAAAAAGATCTGGGGGCTTTAGCGGACTGCAAGCTTGCCGAGTCAATAGTGTGTTATAGAAATAAAGCAAGCTAATGCAATCTTGGGCTGCATTGAGACGCATAACTTCCAGAAACAAGGAAATAGCAGAATTTGGGAAGTAGATCCTAAGTCTGGAGGGACTTAATTATCCAGACATCTGATGGTGTCGAATGTCATTCCTTCTTCTTTGTGCCGTAAGTAGATAAATTAACAATATACAACAACTGTCTTCAAGTATTTGAAGGGCTGCCATGTGGTGGAGGGATTATACTTAGTCTCTTTAGCTCTAGAAGGAAGACACAGGAACAACAGGTAGATGTTGCAAAGAGGCGAATTTATACTTAATGGAAGAAAAACTTCCTAATAATTATAGTTCTCCCAAAATGGAATTCAGTTCTATTCAATAAGTATTTATTAAGCACCTATTATATGCCAGGCATTGACAGGCACTGGTTTTGCAAAGACAAAAAGCAAGATATCAAGAAACATGCATTTTATTGGGGTAAGGCTATCTATCTATCCATCCATCCATCCATCCATCCATCTATCCATCCATTCAACTATCTGTCTATCTATTCATCCATCTATCTATTCATCTATCTATCTCCATCCATCCATCTTTCAAACTATCCATCCATTCATCTATCTGTCTATCTATCTATCTACCTACCTACCTATCCATCTATATATAATTAGGTACAAAATGTGCTTCTAGGATTCTGAGTGAAGCCATGGGACAGTGGATTAGCATTCCCTTCCAAATAAAGAAATGGTAATATTGACTTAATTATCAATCTCTGACCAAGAAGTAAAGGAAAGATTATCCATGCTTGGCAGCTGGAGGATAGTGAAACCTGGTCCTGTCTGATGTCCTAGGCAGTGGTCAGTGGAATCCTGAGGTTTGGCTAGTTATAGAAGAACAAGACATGTTTGAGGTTTTTGTCTATTATTAGGTACCTCAGGAAAGAAGTGAGTTCACCCTTACTGGAAATTTTCAAATAGGCTGGATGATATATCATATTGTTAATGCTTGGCAGTGCCTGGCACGTGGTAGGCTCTTAAATGTTTATTGAGTTGAATTATTGAATTGTTGACATGAGACAGGCTGTATGATTACTTGTCCATCACATTAGGGTGGTAATTCTTTTTGGGTATTAGTTGGCTAGGTATCTATTGAGGCTCCTTCCTACTTTGAAATTCTGTGATTCTATAATGTAGTTTCTGGTCATGGATCTGCCCCTAAATATCTGCCTGCCCTTAAGTGACTTCCCTCTGAACCTCAAGATCTCCCTGTATATAATTAGAGGAGCTGAGCTAGATGATCTCTAAGGCCCCTTCTGGCTCTAGCGTCATGTCATTGAATAGACCAGGAACTCCTATCCCACCAGTCCTGAACACAAAACTACAGAGATCCCAGATACCCATGATTTGGATATACTGAACTAAACTGAACAGAACCTGATCCTATAACTTTTCATCATCACTTCCTTGGTGTAGAGTAAGGACTCAACCAAAACTAACATGAAGTTGCTGGGCTTTCCTCATGACCTCAAACCTCTCTGCTCTGGCCCATCTTCCCAAAAGAAAGAGCCAATTCTACCTTAATCCTTCCCTCCTCCACAAAGAAAAAAATGTATTACCTGGCCTGGGGAGCCACACCCTTGGGATTCCTGCTCCATTTAGTAATTTCCTCTCTTTTTCCTTCCACAGTGACTTCTGGGATCCTCCTCTGTTGTGATACAATGGAAAGATGACTTGATTTAGAGTGAGAGGACTCAAGTTCAAATATTGGCTCTGCAATTTATTACCTGTGTGACTTTGAGTGTGTCATTTCCTTGTTCTATTGCCAGTCAACTCTTCCAGGCAACAACTAGCAGTGTGGAGAAAGAGAATACTTTCCTTCCACTAATCAGCTCTGAAGTCTTGGACTCTTTTCCTAAGCCAAAGCAAGGTCCTATCAGTGAGAGATCTCACATCTACCTCTTAGTAATTGAGAGATTCTCATTTTTTCCAACTAAGCCATAATCAGGAGGTATACATTTGTCTGATAAACACACAGTTCCTCAAGTCAGAGAGACTTGTCAGCTTCAGAAGTACTTTAAAGTATTCCTGCCTGTCATATGCAAATTAGATGCTGAGAAATAGAGTGATGTCATCATCTTTACACAAGTAAGCACCTTGTCTCTGCAAGCTGCTTTCTTAAGTTGTTTTTTTTTTCAAATATCCAACTTTTTTTTGTTGTTGGTTACTTTTTCACTTAACAAAATTGTCAAAATCTGAAAGAGGCATCCATTTACACAAATCTGAGGTTTGGGGTAGATGGTCACTAAGGTCTCTTCTGGCTCTATACCTTTGCTGCTTAATATTTTCCTTTCACACTCTTTCCGTTATTTGGTGCTCCCTGAAATCTAACTTTTTCCTGAAAGTTGGCATCTTTCAACATCCTTTCTGAGGCTGGTTGCTCCTTCTCTCATAGCCCCTGATACACAGGGCCAGGAGGAGGATATGGCACGTTATTTGGTTCCTGCTTCCACTTTTAGACCATCCGTCTCCCACCATTGCTAAGCCATCACTTCTCTTTCTTTAAAGTTCATCCTATCCTGTCCAGATCCTTGCTGTTGTCATCTATTGACCTCTAGGTCCTGACCTTTTCTCTAGGTCTTCTCCTTCACCATTACTGGCTCACATTTCCTTTTCTACCACAACCCTTGCCTCTTCAAACACTCTGGCCTCCCAGTTCTTCAACTCTCATGACCCCTGTCTACAACTTTCCTGAACAACACACAGAATGATCACACCCTAGATGCCACATACTCACACATGTACATATCCCTTCCTGCTCAACTGAATTTGTGTCAGGTGCCAGAATTCCTAATGATGGCTTGGGGCAGGGTATGGTGGGCATCATAATGAAGTCACAGTTCTATCTCCATGTTCAAACTCTCAGTTGCCTTACCTTTGCTCTGTCATTCAGGTCAAATGTTTTGCTTCATCTCCCAGACTCCACACTCATATTCAACCTCACTGATTATCTCACCATCTAATCTCACTGGGATACACTCACTCACTGTAACTGCAGGCTGTCCTTTTTCATCCTCTCCTTCCATGCCCTCTGCTATCAAATGCATGTCTCTGCTGCTCCCAAAACACCAAGCCATATACTAGCCCTGGGGTTACTTTCTGATGGTTCTAAATATCCCACTTGAACCCACAAATGCCTGCTCTAAAGTCCACTCCCATTCACCCCAGGAGATGGAAAGGGAACCTTCTGTGAAGACATGGACTATCTTCTCTCTCTCTCTTTTTTAATATATTTATTTTTAGTTTTCAACATTCACTTCCACAAGATTTTGAGTTCCAAATTTTCTCCCCATCTCACCTCTGCCCCACCCCAAGACAGCATGCATTCTGAATACTCCTTCCCCTAATCTGCCCTCCCTTCTATCACTGCCCCCCTTCTCTTATTTCCTTCCCCTTCTATTTTACTGTAGCGCAGGATAGATTTCTATACCCCATTGCCTGCATATCTTATTTCCCAGTTGCATGTGAAAACAACTTTTAACATTTGTTTTTAAAACTTTGGGTTCCAAATTCTCTCTGTTCCTCCCTTCCCCTCCCCCCACTCATTGAGAAAGCAAGCAACTTGATACCAGTCATGTTGTAGAAAACTAACTATATTTCCCTTCATCCTATCCCACCCCCATTTATTCTATTCTCTCTTTTGACCCTGTCCCTCCTCAGAAGTGTTTGCTTCTGATTACCCCCTCCCCCAATCTGCCCTCCCTTCTATCATTCCCCCCTCTTTTATCTCCTTCCCCCCTATTTTCCTGTAGGGTAAGATATATTTCCATGCCCAATTGAGTGTGGATGTTACTCCCTCCTTAAGCCAAATCTGATGAGAATAAGATTTACTCTTCCCCTCCCACCTTTCTCCACTTCCCCTCCACTGTAAAAGCTTTTTCTTATCCATTTTATGTGATAATTTACCCCATTCTACCTCTCCCTTTCTCCTCCTCTCAGTATAATCCTCTCTCACCCCTTAATTTTATTTTTAGATATCACCCCTTCATCTTCAACTCACCCTGTGCCATCTATCTATCTATCTATCTATCTATCTATCTATCTATCTATCTATCTATCTATCTCTCTATTTTCATGTATATTTTTCCCTCCAACTACCCTAATACTGACAAAGGTCTCACGAGTTACAAATATCATCTTTCCATGCAGGAATGTAAACAGTTCAACTTTAATATGTCCTTTAAAATTTCTCTTTCTTGTTTACCTTTTCATACTTCTCTTGAGTCTTGTATTTGAAAGTCAAATTTCCTATTCAGTTCTGGTCTTTTCATCAAGAATGCTTGAAAGTCCTCTATTTCACTGAATGTCCATTTTTCCTCCTGAAGGATTATACTCAGTTTTGCTGGGTAGATAATTCTTGGTTGTAATCCTATCTCCTTTGACCTCTGGAATATCATATTCCATGCCCTCTGATCCCTTAATGTAGAAGCTACTAAATCTTGTATCATCTTGATTGTGTTTCCACAACACTTGAATTGTTTCTTTTTGGCTGCTTGCAATATTTTCTCTTTGACCTGGGAACTCTAGAATTTGGCTATAATATTCTTAGGGGTTTTCCTTTGGGGATCTCTTTCAGGAGGTAATTGGTAGATTCTTTCCATTTCTATTTTACCCTCTGGTTCTAGAATATCAGGGCAGTTTTCCTTGATAATTTCTTGAAAGATGATGTCTAGGCTCTTTTTTCGATCATGGCTTTCAGGTAGTCCAATAATTTTTAAATTATCTCTCCTGGATCTATTTTCCAGGTTAGTTGTTTTTCCAAAGAGATATTTCACATTGTCTTCTTTTTTTTATTCTTTTGGCTTTCTTTGATTTCTCATAAAGTCATTAGCTTCCATTTGTTCCATTCCAATTTTTAAGGAAGTATTTTCTTCACTCAGTTTTTAGATTTTTTTTTTCTATTTGGCCATATTAAGGCATTCTTCTCCTTGTTGGCTTTTTTGGACCTCTTTTGCCATTTGAGTTAGTCTATTTTTTAAGGTGTTATTTTCCATGGCCTGGGACTGATTCATATTTTTCTTGGAGGCTGTGAATGTAGGAGCTTTGACTTTGTTGTTTTCTTCTGGTTGTATGTTTTGATTTTCTTTGTCACCAAAGTAAGATTCTATGGTCTGACTTTTTTTGTGCTGATTGCTCATGATTCTAACCAATTACCTGAGTTTTAAACTCTTTGTTAAGGTAGGAGTCTGCTTCCAATGTGGAGAATGTACAGTTCCCACTTCGGGGGTTTTGTGCAGCTGTTTTCAGAGATACTTTTAGAGACCTGTAAATTTTCAGTTCTTCCAAGGTGGTACAATCAAAGGTGAGGTGTTTACTCCTTTCCTGGTCTGTGCTCTGGTCTATGAGTGACCACAAGCACTCTTTTCTGCCTTGGAACTATGAGGAGGATTCCCTCTCCACCTCTGCCACTAAGCTCTGCCATGCCAGCATTCCTCCTTGCCACCCCCTAGAACAGGGACCCAGATTCAAGCATGGGCAAAGCAAGAGACTCCTGCCTCAGCACCAGCAAAGAGATCCCTGCAATCTCCCTCTGATCAGCCACTCAACCTCCCTTCCATCTGTGGGCCCAGAGCTCCAGAAGCAGTCAACACCCCAGGGCTGCTTCGGGAGTTGGACTGGACCAAACTCCTCTCTCACTGCAGTTTGACAGACTTTTCCTACTGACCTTCTAATTGGTCTTTGGTGTTTGTGGGTTGAAAAGTCTGGAAACTGACTGTGATTCAGTCCTCTGAGGCCTGCTCCAGGTTTGCTGAGGTGCCCACGCTGAACCACACTTCCCTCCCAGCCTGGCACAATAGACCTTTCCAATCAACCATCCAGGTTGTCTTTGGCTGTAAATTTGTTTCACTCTGTCTTTTTGTAGATTTTGCTCCTCTAGAATTTCTTTAGAGCCATTTTTTATAGATATTTGGAGGGGTTTGGGGGAGAGCTCAAGCAAGTCATTACTTTTGGGTCCACCTGTCTTCTCTTTTTGCCTCTCATCCCCATGGCATCCAAAGTTCCCAGTATCTATTGTAAAAAAGGCACATTTTATGGAAAGAAATTATCATATTCCCTAGTATCCCTAGACCCAGAGCATTGTCACATACTGCAGAAGATTCTATGAATTCAGTTCCAATAAAAGAATATGTCTGGGTGCAGGGTGATTGTATTATGATGTCAATGGATATCATGGATTTCAAAGAAAAGGAAAGAGAGATGAGCTGGCAGCATAAGAATGATCGTGACCTGGATGCCAGACAGTCCCTGAGACCAACCAAGTAAAAAACTACATTGAGGTGCAGATCAAGTATTGTTCACAAGAATAAACCCCCAAATTTGAAATGATTTTATAAAGTGACTAGGTCATCTGGTAGAGAAATAGAAAGAAGAGATGGCTACCTCCCCAAATCTTCCTGAGGTTACATTACATAGAGTTCAGACAAGGACATAAGAACAATTGCTTGATTGGCCTTACATATAGTTTCTAAGAGTAAAGCAGCTTGAGATGTATATCAGCAAGTAAGTCAATCAAATTTGGGGAACCCCAAATGAAAGCTTTGGGCGGGTGGAGCCAAAATAAGCGCTAGGTAGGATCTAAGCATTCCTTACAACCATCTACTTTCCCTAAGCAGGGCTTCTTAAAATTAAACTGCGACCCCTTTTCACATTTGGGCAGCATTCTTCTGAATCATGTGGCCTGAGCACATACATAGCAAAAAGTGCATATGTTTTGTGTACAGAACCATGGCTTCAGTGAAGTTGCCCAATGCAATGCAGGCAAACACTGCCGGAAACACCTCAGATTCATTACACATTTGATTTTTCATTAATTTTTGGTTGTTGGGAGTTCAGAAACCTTTTACTGTTGCCAAATTTTTTGCATTTGGATGCATTGTTTGCCAAATAATGCATCATGACCCAGTTTAAGAAGCACTGCAAAGTTGTCTGAGGTCAGCCTGACCTCTACAGTGAGATTTTTGGGTTAAATAAATTTTCTAGCCACATAAAGCTAGGTTCAAACAGTATTAATAAAAGGTAAATAATACTGCACACAAGTATGCTTATTAGAAGTACCAGTTGAGATATGTACTGACTGAAACACCTTTTAGTAGCACTTTTTGAGTCATAACAGTAAAATTATCTGTGCTGATGGTTGAAACCCTTCCCCACCCCTGAGATTTATTTTGGAGGAGATTGTTTCCCAAGTACTGTAGTAGAAATGGGGGTGAAGTTACCCCAACAACAATTCAGAAATGAGTGTTGAGAGTAATTTATTGCTTTACTTTGCAATTCTGTCTTGATTAAATATTTTACTATTTCAATGAATATTCCATTTTAATGCAATTCAAGTTCCTTGACTGGTTTGTTAGTATAGCAAAAAGTCAATGTAGTGCATGTTAGAAATTGCCACCAAAGCTGGTGAGAGCATGGAGAAAAACAAAGCCAGTGATGTGCCAGTTGAGTTAAATTACAATCATATAAAATATTCTGATATATGAATCCCAATTCATGTGAATCCAGAGATAAGTTGTGCACAGATTTCACTAACCAGCTATGAGCCTATACTCTCTGATTGTTTCTAACTGCAAATAATGAGATCCATTTGTAAAGCCAAAAAGATAACTACAAAGAAGAAGTCAGAGAGGATATAAGCAGAATCTTTAAAATGATAAATTGGGCATTATTCACCAAATCCCAACATACAAGGACAAAAGGCCTTTGAAATTTGAATAAATTAGGTTTAGGACAAAAAAATGGAAGTATAACTTTACACCACAGGTAGTCAAGGTTCATGACTCATAACATCGAGGAAACATAAAAGAATGAATATATGACTTGCATCAATTCATGAATGATGTGGCCATAAATTGTTTCTAAGAGGAAGTGGGATACACTTTACATCTAAGATTCAATTCAGAGAAGATATAATGGTATTCTCTCAACGCATATCCCTGGGGACCCCTCTCAGCAATTCTCTGTATAGCATCCCCAACCAGTGGCTATCCAGTGTCTAATTAGATGCTTCTAGTGGTGAGAAACTCACTACCTCACAGTCCATTGCTGGACAGTTCTCAATATACTCTCTTTAAGGAGCTCTTATCCTTTCTTGGGTCATAGACCCCTTTGGCAATCTGGTGAAGTCCATGGGCCCCTTCTCAGAATAATGTTTATTTTAAAATTTTTAAAATATTTTTTCATACATACAATAAAATTATCTTGTAGCTTTCTTTTCCTCCCCACCTCCCTCTTACCCCACTCTAGAGATGGCTATAATATTTTAAAATGAATAAAATAAAATGTATAAGAGGTAGTGCAGTGGATAAAGAGTCAGGCCTGGGATCAGGAAGATTCATCTTCCCGAGTTCAAATCTGGCCTCAGACACTTACTGGGCAAGTCACTTAACCCTGTTTGCCTCAATTTCCTCATCTATAAAATGAGTTGGAGAAGGAAGTGGCAAACCACTCCAGTATCTCTGCCAAGAAAACCCTAAATATGAAGTGTCAGACATGATTGAAACAACTAAACAACAACCCAAATAATAATAGCTAACATTTATACAGTACTTACTATATGCCAGGCACTGTGCTAAGTGCTTTAAAAATATTACCTCATTGATCTTAACAACAACCCTGAGAGGTAGGTGCTATTATTATCCTCATTTTACAAATGAGAAAATTATACAGAGATTAAGTGACTTGCCCAGGGTCACACTAGTGAGGGTGTGAGGTCAAATTTAAACTCAGATCTTCCTGAGTCTAGGCTCTGCAATTTATTCCACTGTGCCACCATTATGTTGAAATAAAGATGTAAATTTTTTTTTCATCCAAGTTGACAGGCACACTGAAATCTATCACAAACCCATGGTGGGGTTGAGGGTGGGTAGAGGCATACGTGGCCATGGATGTCAGGTTAAGAACCCCTGGCTCAAGATGTTACCCCTCTTAAGTAAAGGATCACTTAAAAGCTGAAGGAAAAAAAAAACCTTTCAAGACCAAAAGAAATGAATCTTAATAGTGGAATTATAGAGCATTATAGGCTCCTGGTGTCCCTAAAACCTATGTCAACCTCAAAAAAAGATCTTATTCAGGAAGCTAGGAGGCAAATGACAGCTGAAGACTAATGGTGTAATACAGAGAGTTCTGAAGGTTCCAGGGGATCAGAATAGTCCTACAGCTTAGAAAATGAGGCAAAAAAGTCAGAAGATCCAAGCTAGAGCTGAAAGGAGACAATGGCAGAGCCATATTTAGCAACTCTGCTAGCTGGGGCAAACGTCGAATAATGCGTGGCATTTAAGTTGCTCTTGGATCAACTTCTTAGATCAATTTAGTGGGAGGGCAAGAAACCTTGGGGAGAGACTTCAGACTTCTGGATATAAGAATGGAGACCCTGTAAGTCCACATGCTGTCAAGGCCACTGCTAGAGGGGGCAGCAGGGATGGACCAGATTGTAAATGAGCTCACAAAGGGGTGCGAGAGGAAGCACCATCTGGTAGACTCCCATTTTATTTAATTATTCTTAGTAATCAGGTGTTAAGCTCAATTGTTCCTACCTGCAGAGAAAGTACAGCTACTGTCAGGCCATCTAAGACCTGGTGCCCCAGGGGCAAAGATATGACTGAGACATAGATTATGTAAATTGGACAAGACTCTACCTACCTGTTTTACCTGGGGCTGCTCAGCTGTAAGTAGTCTGTGTTCTCATGTGGTATCCCCACTGGTATGATTATTGAAGACAACTGGTCTGGAGAGCAGTTGTCATTGAGTTTACTGGATGGCCATCAGAATCTAATTCAGGCTAGGCTAAAGGGATGAATGTAAAAAGCAGAATTTTGTAAAGATCCAAGTAAAGCCTTATACATGAGTTTTTACAAAGATCAGATGCGGAAGTTCAGCCGAGTTTGGAGATACATGGCTAGCTAACAGGTAAAGTGAATGAGATCCCTTAATTAATAGACTAGAGACTTCATGTTGCTGGTGTGACCCAACCACTAAAAAGATCACGTGATAATGTTATAAGGTATTGACAGATTGAAAAAGTCATAGTGTCCAGAACCAAAGGAAAACATCCAGAATATTGTGTGCATTTCTGGACTGGAATTTAGAGAAGGGTACATACCAACTGGATTGTGTCCAGAGTAAGGTGAGCAGGATGGCAAAGGGGCTTGGAAGCCTGGTACGCAAATTCGCCTAGAGCCTGATGAAGTGAATTCCTGTACTATTTGGATGCTGCCTGTTTCTATTGGGTTGGAACCAGTCCATATAGTTTATATAACTGTAACTTCAAATAGTGTGAATTCAGATACACATGACCATTTCATGGAATTCATTATTTATACTAATCAGAATCTGTCAGCTGTTGGAAATGGGAATTTTTAGCTTGGAGGAGAAAAGATTTGGTATGGTGGAGAGCATAACTATTTCAAGGATGTTCATGGGGAAGGGAAATTGGACTTCTTTCTGGCCCTAGAAGCCAGGACTAAAAAGTAGCAAATTTCATTTTTATAGGAGAAAAAAGACCTTACTGATAATTAAAAAGGTACAAAGATAAAATTATCTCCAAGGTAGTGAACTTTACATCACTGAAGATTTTCAAGCACAGGCTGGAGGACCACTCACTTAGAATAGTGGAAGGAATCCTTGATTGGGTATGATTTAGACTAACTGACTTCTGAGATCCCTTTAAATACTGAGATTCTGTGAATCTATGATTAGGAGTATGATGCTGTCTGTGGCTGACAGCTTCAGGAAGTAAGATGGGGGGGGGACAGGATGGGAGGAGATGAACTCTAAGGAAAGTTTCTTCTCCCTTTAAATCCATCATCCCATGATTCTAGGAAATGTTGTTCAGTCATGTCTGACTCTTCATGACACTGTGGACCATACTGTCCATAGGATTTTCTTAGCCAATACTGGAGTGGATTAAGACAAATGAAGGTTAAGTGTCTTGCCAAGGATCACACAACTAGTAAGCTTTGAGGTCAAATTTGAATTCAAGTCTTCCCTACTCCAGTCACAGGGCTGTATCCACTGAGTCACCAAGCTGCCGCCTAGGCAAACAGACCTTAAATAATTTGCCCAGGGTCACACAGCTAGTAAGTGTCTGAGATTGGATTTAAACCCAGGTCGTCCTGACTCCAGCCACTGAACCACCTAGCTAACTACGAACTGTATTCAATTCCATTTTGCAAATATTTGTTAAATAACTACTCTATGCAAAGCAACAGGGATACACAGACAAAGCTAAATAGCCCCTGACCTGGAGGAGCTCATAGACCAAAGCCTGAATCCTCAGGAAAGAACCCCAAACCTAAGAGAGAGGGTAGCAAGAAAAGAGGGCAATTAATACCATTTGGTCACCATAACAGTTCATATTTCTAAAGCTCTTCATAAAATAGCATCCTCACAATAAAATGGTTACCTCACTATCCCCATTTATAGATGAGGAAAACTGAGGCTCACAGAGATAGTCACTTGCCTACAGACACACAGCTAGGAAGCCCAGTGGCTCCCAGTCCTGTGCTGTTTCTCCATATTAGATCTCTTCCCAGAAAAGAAGAAAGCTCTGGCTTGGAAACAGGGCAGGAATTAAAGTGATGAGGCCAAAATGGGGCCCCAGAAGGAGAGATGAGTCATAAATAAAGAGATTAGAAGGAGATTCCGCAAGTCATTAAGCCTCATTCGCGTCATGATTCCTCAGATAGGCTCAAAGATTACTAGCAAGATTAAAAGAGAACTCGGCCCCTTAGGAAATCCAGTTTCAGTGTCACATAACGATAGCTATCACTGGGGTTGGGGGGAGGCGGAAGAGGGAGGAGAAAAGAGAGAGAGAAAGAGAGAGGGAGAGAGAGAAAAGAGAGAGACAGAGAGAGACAGACAGACAGAAAGAGGGAGGGAGAAAGAGAGAGAGAGAAAGTATTCATCTCATTTCCTCTCCCAACCTGAAGGGGACAGAGTCAAAACCCTGGCAGACCACATCCATTGGACTCTTTAGGGAGTGAGACTTTCTCCACCTTACTTCTCTATTCCTTTCATCTTTCTCCCATGTCTGGGAAGTTCAGGGACCTGCTGTTCTTAGTTAGCTCCATCTGCAAAGGATCACGGTAGTCTAAGCTCTTTAGTTATAGGGGAAATATTTTGCCCTGGGTTCCCATGAAGTCTTCTCTTTGGAAAATTAAAGGATTCCAAAAATTTTTATAATAAAATTACTTCTTTCTTCCTCTCCCCTCCTCCATCCACCTCCCATTAACCTATCAATTCATAGCTAGAAGAATCTGTTAATGATATATTAAAAAAAAAACTACTTAGAGCTAAGCTCTAATAAGGACAGACCTACAAACAATGGGAACAAACTCAAAAAAGGAGAGCCAGGCTTACAAACTAGGGTAGGGTGGGAAAGGCAGAAGGGATAGGAAATTAGGAAATGATCACCTTTTTTTTGTTCAGAGGAGAAGAGAGGGAAGGAGAAAATGAGGCAGAGAAAGCTCTCCAGGAGTTTGGATTTAATGGCTGGGGAACATTCACCAAACTTGCCTGGCCTCCTAGTCTGGTTATTCCTGGCCAGTCTGCCTCTGGTGGAAGTTTCTTGCCACATTACTGACTCTTTCCCACAATACTTTCTGAGCTACTTCACCATCATTTCTCCTTCTCAGCTGTCTGTCCATAGAGCCCAGAACTCATTCCATCTGCAGATCTTGTATCCCAATCCCCAAATCTATGTAATGTTTCTACCATTTTCTCCTGGGCTTAAAAAAGGGGGGAGGAGAGAACTACATTTCCCAAGATGTTTTGTTGTCAACCCCAATATTTGCCCCATAGAGTCTTTAGCACTGGTCCCATGCAGAGGAAGTGTTACACCAGAAACTCCAAGTAGATGTCATACAAGCCTGACCTTATTTAAGACTACTCTGCCTGGGAGACATACTGTTGTGTGTTGGCCCCACTGCAATGGTTGGGGAGAGAGTTGGGATGGTAAAGGGAAGAATGGAGGAGAGGAGGGAAACAAGAACAATGTTGTCACCCACCAGTAAGTGACAGATGTCTTGAGAACAGCCTAGCAATGGAAGGATTCTTTGCATTTAAGCCACTCTGTGGCCTTGCCCTTGTCTACTCTCTATCAGAAGGATGACACCCACAGAGGTTTGTGCTTTTAGTTGTGTAAAGCTCTTTGTATTTATTCCATGATTTCAGTCAATCAATCAATAAGCATTTATTAGTTAATCAAATAGCATTTATTAAGCACTTACTATGAACCAGGACTATGTTAAGAGCTAAGAATACAAAGAAAGGTGAGAGAGAGAGACAGACGGACAGACAGAGAGCCTACTCTCAAAATGGTCACAATCTAATGAGAAGACAATATGTAAATAACTATGTACAAACAAGATATCTACAGGCTAAATTGGAGATAATCTCAGAAGGAAAGCAAAGCTTTCTCACAGAAGGCAGGGTTTTAGCTGAGACTTTAAGGAAGTCAGGGAAATTAGGAAGCAGAAATGAGATGGGGGAGTTTACCAGGCATGGGAGAAAGCCAGTGAAAATGCCCAGAATCTAGAGATAGAGTGTCCTATATGAGGAACAACAAGGATGCCAGGGCACTGGTTCACAAAGTATGGAAGAATAAAATATAAGAAGACGGGAAAAGTGGGAAGGGACCAGGTTGCAAAGGGCTTGCAACACTAAAGAGATAATTTTCTGTTTAATCAAGGAAGTGACAGGGAAGCACTGGAGTTTATTGAGTAGGGAGGTAAATTGATAAATAATTTATGAAATTATGAAATGGGGGTAGGTATGGCTGGTTCTTTGGGCACTCTCCAGGAAAGACCATGATGGCAGTGGGAAGTGAGGACTGTAATCACTTTAATAAGGCACAGAGGGTGTCAGGGCAAACGGTACAGAAAGTGGAGAGACAAATGGTGAAAAGCACACAGAGGCAGAGAACATGGGAACAGGGGATGAGTGGTGGATGAAAGGAGGCAATGATGGGGAAGAGGATTGGGAGGGGGAGAGGCAGAAAATATTATTCACAAAACCACGGATTAGAGTTGGGAGCACTAAGGAGCATGAACCAGACAGAGATGGAAGAAGGCTCAGGGGGCAGGAGTTTAAGGTCTCATTTTTATAGGGTTTTGGCAGGGAACAGAATCTTACCTGTGCCAACTTTGGGTTAGTTCATTAACACGTCCAAATCATCTCAAAGTTGTCAGTAAAACTTTAACGTTAACAAGCCCACATCATCTCAAAATTACCATCAGCATTTTGGCTATCTTGCTGTTTTTTACTGCAAAGGTTTGGGATTCTGTATCACAGAACCAAAAGGCCTTGACGACAAAGCCTAGATGATTTCGTCTGATTCAGCATGTGTTACCAGGATGTGATTTTTGATTAATATATGATAAAAATTGTAAATTATGCTCATTTGTACATGACTTTCAGGTTCCTCTTTTCAATCTTGCTTCCTGCTATTTCTACTTTGTACTATTTATAAATGTACTTATTAAACAGACTAGAAGAGGGGTGGTCAGAGGAGTGAGCACAAGATACAATTTTAACACAGGAGGTGACAAGATCTGTACTTTAAGAAGATCAATTTGACAGCTGACTGGTGGCTGGTTTGAAGTGGGGAGGGACTTGAAGTAGAGAGACCAACTAGCAGGCTATTACTGTAATAGTCTAGACTTGAAGTCACGCAAGCTTGTATCAGGGTGATTGCAGTGTCAGAGAGAAGGGGACATATACTACAAATGGTTAGATGGTAGAAACAACACGGCTTGACAATAAATTGGACATGGGAAGGGAGAGAGAGAAAAGAGAGAGAGAAAGAGAAGAGAGAGAGAGAAGAGAGAGAGAAGCAAAAGAGAAAGAGAGGATTTGAGAATGACATCTAGCTTGATGTTACCAGTTCCTGAGTAACAGGGAGCATGGTGGTATCCTTAACAGTAAAAAGGAAGTTGGAAGGGTTTTGAGGGGAAAAAGATAAAGGGTTCAGTTTGGACATGTTGAGTTGAAGATGTCTACAGGACATCCAATGTGAGATGTCCAATAGGCAGGTGGAGATGCAAGATCAGATGTGACCAGAGGTTATGGTTGGACAAGTAGATCTGAGAATCATCTGTATAGAGATGATCATTGAAACCATGGGAGTTGATGAGATTACCTCGAGCATGAGTCAGGAGTGAAAAAGGATATAGTGACAGAAGGCATCTGGGTGATAAGAGATGAGGAGGAGGGGAAAAGAGATCGTTGGATTGTTGAACCATAGGCACTGAGCCTCAGTGATCATCTGCTCTAATATTCATTTTATAGATAAGGAGACTGAGGCCCAGAGAGTGGAAATGGTCTGCTAATAAGTGACAGTGTTGGAGTCAGGTCTCCAACTTTCTACTAAACCTGCAAAATGTTTTTATAGTTGTGCCTATTCAAGCTCAAGAGGTCAAGGGAATCCAGAAGTTTATTATTTGGTCACCTTAAGAGTTTACATTTCTAAAGCACTTTACAAAGCACATTCTTATAATAGGTCTATGAGACAGGTAGTGTTTTTATTCCTGTTGTACTAATGAGGAAACTGAGGTCCAGAGAGGTAGAGTTGCTTACCCATGGTTGTGTAGCTAATAAGTGGTAGAGTTGGGAGTCAAGTTTATTTAAGAAAAAAATAAGAACTTTAGGAAGAGATAGAAACAAGGCAATTTTATTACTGTGCTCAATTTAATATGTATATGTACATATTTTAAATTACGTAACAGAACTTCAGTGTTCATAAACAACCATATTTCTG
Source organism: Vombatus ursinus (assembly GCF_900497805.2). Lineage (NCBI taxonomy): Eukaryota > Metazoa > Chordata > Mammalia > Diprotodontia > Vombatidae > Vombatus > Vombatus ursinus. The sequence continues at coordinate 46,620,319 of NW_020954576.1, forward strand.
ATCTATGTAAATTGAAATGTCCATGTTTGTTGACATTTAAGTTTATAATAAAATATACAATTTTTAAAACATTTTTTTAAAAAAGAAAATGTCTTCATTTCAATAAAGAATAAATAAATAAATCCTAGCACAGCCCTAGATACATGACAGGCATTCAGTGTCATAGACTCTTCAACAATTGTCTAATCCTTATTAAATATAGATTTAGAGCTGGAAGGGACCTCAGACACCATCTAATTCCATGGTTAAACTTTACAGAGGAGGAAACTGAGGCCCAGAGACATTAATTTACTTCCTCAGGGAACTGGATCAATTTGAATTCATTTTCCAGTTGATCTTACAGAATATTTAAGCAGAAAGTAATTATAAATAATTGACATTTACCTAAGGCTTGTTACATATATCATAAGTTAAGTAATAAATATTATTTATAAATTATTATCATTTATAAATTATTATTGTTAATTGCTTAATATCAATATTTAATAAGTATGTACTATGTGTCAGGCACTGTGCTAGGCTCTAGGGATACAAATACAAAAGAGGAATGAATCTTACCCTTGTGGAGCTTACATTGTATTGGAGTATTACAACGTCTTCACAGATAAATAAATACAGGATATAAATAAGTACATATGGGAGGGAGGTGAAGGTGAAAACAACTGAGGAAATCAGGAAAGTTCTTTTTTAAGGAGATAACAATTGAGCCTTGTATCTTAGCTCATACAATCCTCAAAAGAATCCTGTGAGGTAGGCACTGTAAGCATTTCACAGATAAGGAAAACTTAAAGACCAGAGAGTCATAGCATCATAGGTTTAGAGCTGGAAGGTAACTTGTAGGCCATCAAGCCAAATCCTCCCACTTTACAGATGAGTAAACTGAGGCCTAGAGAAATTACCAGAAGCCTTTGGGTTACTTGCTTGGGGTCACTTCCAAGAAGCTAAGGCAGGATTGGAACCCAGGCCTTCCTGACTCTAAGTCCAGTACCCTATCAACTAGTCCAAGCCCTAATTTCACGGATGAAGAAACTGATATTTAGAAAGATAAGGTGACCTGACTGTTCAATAGTCACATATATTTTTCTAGACTCAAAAGACCTTCAGGTAAAGGAAAATTCAAGAGGCATTAATGACAGGCACAAAAAGTTTCAATTGACAGACATAAATAAGGAGAGGCTTAACATTATCAAAATAAAAAATAAATAACACATTAAAAAGTTAAAAAAGAAACAATAAATATACAATATTAATAAATACATGCCATTAAAGAAAAGGGGGCAACAAAACCATCCTATCAAACTCAGCTGTAGGGACGTGGAGCATAGGACTGCTCCGTGATCACAAACCATGGATGGAATAAATAATCAGGTTATTACATGATGAAGGAAAGAGCCGTTCTGAACTAGCTTAGTGAGTGTTATTGAGGGTTGAACTCCCACAGAGGGATCAACACAAAGGTGGCCTTTTTTTCTTCTTATTTAGTTCTTTCCATCCATCTCAGGAGGATGTCCAGCTCTCCCAGGGCCTTGACCACAGCCTTCTGACCATCTAGCTAAAAGAAACCAGAAAAGTCTCTGGTGAATACCAAATGACAATGACAATAACATTTCTAGAGTACTTCAAATATCAAATTTGAGGAGACAGGGAAGGGATTTCATTATGATATCACTGGTACGGAGATGGAATGTAAGCTCCTGGTGGGTAGGAATTGCTTCATTCTTGTCTTTGCAGCCATAGCATATAGCATAGTGCCTGACACACATTAGGCACTTAATATGTGCTGATTGGTTGAAGAATTCCCAGTAGATGTGGAGAGGAAACTAGATGATGCAGTGGATAGAGCACAGTGGATAGAGACCTGGAGTCAGGAAGAACCAAGTTCAAATCTAGCCTCAGACACATCCTATCTGTGTGATCCTTGGCAAGTCACTTAATCTCTCTCTCTCTCAGTTTCCTCAACTTTAAAATAGGGGGAAATGTTAGCACCTACCTCACAGGATTGTGAGGATCAAATGAAATAATATTTACAAAGCTTAGCACAGTACTTAGCACATAGAAGCCATTTAATAAATGCTCATTTCCTTCCTTTCTCTAATTTATATTCTTAAAGAGCTGCCTGAGGCAATTAGAGGTAAAGTGACTTGCCCAGGGTCACATAGCCAGTAGGGAGGTATGTGACTTGAAAATGGTTATAGGATAATAGATTTAGAACTGGAAGGACCTTAGGGCTCATCTCATCCAACCCCCTTGTTTTACAGATGAGAGCACACAGCTAGTATCAGATTGAGGATCTGAACCCAGGTATCCTGTTTTGAAGCCCATCACTCTTGCCATTACATCACCTTATCAATAATTACATCAGATAAAAGCAACCTCTGACCTCCTCCTCCCCTAGTCTTCCTCCTCCTCCACCCACTCCTCCCAGGTAGGTCTGTTGGAAACTGTGAGCAATGCATTCTGTTTTGAGCCTCCTTGTGGAAGCTTTGAAAGCAGTCCAATCTCAATAGATAAGACACTTTGGGTTGTGTTTTTAAGATGAGTGTGAGGCTGTGGGATGGGGGTTGGGGCGAGGGAGTATGCCTCTAGTTTCAGCAGCTGGACTGGAAGCTGTCTATATCACTAGGGTGATTTTGATGGTAGCCCTGTCCTCTTTTCAACTTGTGGACAAGGAAAGTGATAGCTCTAGGAGCTCTTTCACAAAGGGATGGCCAGTCTTTGCAGAATTCAGACAGGTAAGGCCTTGCTTAGAGGTGAGGGAAGAGAAACCATCACCTCTGGAGACCCCTTGTGGCTCCAGGACTATAGGACTCTATAGCAGTAGAAATTGTCAGCCTTTGTATGAACTGTCAGCCAGGAAAGAAACCCAACCTCACCAATGTCAACTATGTATTTTACCTCCTCAAAGTGACTCAGAATGTGGGTGTATTTCTCCTTTGCTTCCTCCCCACAGTGGCACATCAAGTGGTCATGCTGTAAAGGATACAAACAGGGATATATTTCATTAGAGAATGCTGTCAGAAATGGTATGGGTGAGAATTATTCTTGCTTCCTCACAAGTCAACCTCCAGGCATAAAGGTACTTTCTTCCTCATGACAAATCCTTTCAGAATTTCTCCTTTCTGACTTTCCAGAACCCATGGGATTGGGACTAAGTGCGAGAAGGATGAATAATCTGCAAAGTGCCAGCCTAGAGACTCAGCTCTTTGGTTTCTTTTTCTGAAGAAAGTGGGCTCAGCTTACCTCCCAGTCCCCTGTTGGTCCTACCCTCCTCTCCTCCTACTGCAAGCCAGATATCCCTGGATGACCCAATCCTATTCAGACTTTGGTCTGTTTCCTATGACTCAGCCATGTGACACCTTCATGATACCAAAGCAGTCAAGGCGACTGCTGATCGCTTGCTTTGAATGCAGGTTGCATTGATACATGCTGCTGTGTACCACCTAGTAAAGGAGTATGAGTAGATTCTTAGAAATCGAGAAAACTGAGTTCCTCTGCTCCCTAACCACATGATTTAGACCTGCTTCAGTCACCCCACCTATAAAATGAAGGCACTGGTAGAGAAGGAGCCCCAAGTTCCTTTAGGCTATATACCAAGATGGATTCTGGTATCCCAAGACCCTTTACTCACACAGAGTCGAAGCTCCCTCTTGATTCCAAGAAAGGAGTTGGCGATGCTGCTGACCTTCCGGCGAATGTGGTAATTGGATGTCTGGTAGTTTTTGAACACTCTGTCTAAGTAGAACCTCAATAAGTGGTGGAAAAAGCAACACCTCTCTGTGGGCTAGAGGAGAAAAATGAAGGGATGGGGTTAGATATAGGAGGATCAGCTGGATGGCTTGGGATATTGGGATTCCTGAAATTCTGCACCCCACTTTTCCATCCAGAGCTTCTCTGTGCCGGGCCCATACCTTTATGTCTTGCAAAGCCTCTGAGCTCTTCAAGATTCTGTTGTCCAAATTTTCATCTTCAGCTTGCTATACAGAAGGGAAATCAAGAAGAACTTGTATTAATGGCTCCACCTAGAGGCACGAATGGCAAACCCATTCAGTCCTTCACTTCCCACCTCCCACCTCCCCAGGACCAAGGTCAAAGACATCCTTTCCAAAAACTGGAATGAATTTCTTCCCACCCTCACGTCCCCAAGTTCTAGGTTGTGTCTCTGCGTACAAACTCCAAGAGATGAATCCAGTTGGGAGTATGTGACTAGCAGGGAAGGCATGGGAGAAACTCAGACACCAGCAAAGTGGGACACCCCCTCCCCATACACACACAAACCCCTACATACCACATAGCCTTTAATCTCCAAAAATTCATTCCTTATTTCCTGAAAGTTCATGGAGAGGACACAGCTTCCCAAGTGGAGTCTTTTTAGTCCCAAAGAGGGCAACACAAATAGTAAAAACACAGTTGAGAAAAGGCATCTGGAGAAAAAAGAGCCCTTCATATTTAGGCAAGGATCTGGTGTTGACTTGGATGAAGAATTTTGCTGCAAAGAAAAGAAAATATATCTCAATTGATTCTCTTCTAACAAGTGCCTGGAAAGCTTTCCCTATGCCGATTCACTGAGACTAGATCTTTAAATGACCTGCCTGCTCCTGGCATATCACTTACTAGAGCAAATCCAGTATTTTCTGTACAGAGAAGCAGGGCCAGGAGACAATCAGAGACCTTCTGTTGCTGTTTGGTGGCTGTCAGAATGGGCCCAGTGAAACCACAGTTACCTTTATGTTCCTCACCATCCCTGCCCCATCGTCATCACTAAGCAGCAGTAGTGCCTGGAGCATCAGACATCGGTAGAATATGTCATTTCAGGGAAAATGTCAAAACTTGTTCAGGGAAAATGACGCATATTTCCTTCCTTTCTTGAATGCCAATCTAGTTATATATTCTGGTCCCCCATGAACCTGCCAGGGAACTGGGGAATGCCAAAAGAGTTTCACCTGATGCGGTAGCCACAGCCCCTGAAGACTTCTGGGGCGGAGCAACTCAACAGAGAATCCTTAACTCCCTCAAGCATTTGTTTGAAATCACTTTGGTTATTTGAGGATATTACTTTCATTTTGCTGCCTAAGGGAAATCAGAAACTCATTGATGATGTAACCAATCTCACAGCCAAGGAAAGATAAAGCTAATGGGCTGCTAACCTAACTATGCCTATTAATCCACTCCCTTGCCAGACTTTTTTCTTGAAGTGTCAGGTTGTAAACAATGCCTTCATAAAATGAGCAGTTATCAGGCCTAAATCCCAAATCACTCTGGTTCTCTTAGACTGGCTAACAATAGGTCCCAGGCCAAGCCCTACTCGGTCATTGTTTGGGCCCTGATTGGCTCAGAATGAATGTAAGTAGCAAATGTTTCTGTTTTGGCCAGAAACTCTGAGTGTCTTCCCCTCCAGACTGATTTTTTTAAGAGGCCATTCTTTGCCTCATTTCTTATTAAGCCTTAATCACTGAATGGGTCCTGTCTCAGTCAAACTGAGACCTGTTAAAGACCTTAGCTTGAAAAGGTCAAGGTCCCCCACTGCATCCTGGATTATCTCCAGTCGTCCTGATCTATATCTTGCCACTGGACCAAGATGGCTCTGGAGGAAAAGGTGATGCTGGTGATTTTGCTCAGCCCTCCCTCACTTAAATCCAATTCACTCTCATGTCATGGCATCACCTCCCTGATGTCATGGTCCTCTTCAAGAACGAAGGGCAAATAGCAAGTAGTTATTGGGCAGTCTGAGGTAGAAGCTAAGAGTCCATTATTTGCTTATTTGTTTGTTTTAATACAATGCAACAGTACCTACTATGTGCAGGGCACCATGCTAAGCACTAGGGAGGAATACAGTTTAGAGAAAATGTCATTTCTGTGCTCACATTCTATTAAATGGATAAGACATATGCAATGATAATTATAATATGTAATTCTGGTTCCATAATCAGATAAGTAAAGGGGAAATGAGCCATCTCCAAGACTGGAAAGGACATTCAGATAGCTCTCTCCTGCTTTTCCAATGGACAACTAGGTGGTACAGTGGATAGAGTGCTGGGCTTGGAATTAGGAAGACTCATTTTCCTGAGTTCAAATCCAGCCTCGGATACATACTAGCTGTGTGACCCTGGGCAAGTCACTTAATCCCATTGCCTAGCCCCGCCCCCCCCCCAAATGAGCTAGAGAAGGAAATGGCAAACCACTCCAGTATCTTTGCCAAGAAAACCCCAAATGCAGTCATGAAGAGTCAGACACGATTGAAAAATGACCGAACAACAACCTGTGCAGAACATTTTGCTAAATGCTGGGTGAGATAAAATTTTAGATAAAACAAGGCCTGGACTCTTGGAGAGAGAAGGAGGAGAGAGAGACAGAGACAGACATGGATAGATAGAACATTTATTAAGTGGTGCTTTCTAAGTGCCATGCATTATGCTAAGTGATGACTATAAAAATACAAGCAAGAGAGTTCCTGCCCTCAAGGAGTTTCCATTCTAATGGAGGAAGGCATATAAAGAGAAATGGGAAATGGAGGGGCTGCACACTCAATGCCACAATTTGGAAATGGTGGCTGGGAAATGAAGTGGAGGCTGAAGGGATATAGCATTTACATAGATAACCACAATAGATGATAATACATGAATTGGTCCATCAGCACATCGGCTAGAGGGCTAGAAGGTGATACATTTTTCAATGACTCAAAGACCATCTGTCCAGTAATAGAGGGGCTGTGATCTGCCTTGGTGGAAAGAGTACCCATACCAACAACATCACAGAGTTAGACATCTAAAAGGGGGAAAAGATGTATATACAAGTAACAATGCTACAAGGTGACCTCAGGGTCAGCTGAGTTCCTCTGGCCAATCTCAAGAGTGTCCAGGTCCTTGTGTGTAACTTCAAGGGTAACTAGACCCTGTGAGTGACTTCAGAGGGAGTTGCATGCCTTCAATTGTCTTAGAGGCAGCTGAGTCTTTGTGGAAGACTGGGTCTCTGCTGAGTACCTGTGTATAACCTCAAAGGTCATTGAGCCCCAGTGAGTAACCTAAGGGAAAAAAGGAGCTGGGTCCCTGTAAATAACCTCAAGGGTATACAAGACCTTGAGGTGATGTCAGAGATAGCTGATGCTTGTGATTGACCTCAGTGGTGGTTGGGTGACCATAAAGGTTCTGTGTCCCTGAGGTGACATCAAGAATAACTGGTCTCTATGAATGACTGCAAAGGTGTGTAGGTTGCTATGGGAAACTTCAGGGGTGACTGGTGCCTATGGGTGCCTGAATCTCTATGGTTGACTTTAAGGGTGACTGGGTCCCTGAGATGATCCCAGGATACCTGTAGCTTTTCTGTCTGGAATTTTCAGCTATGTCTATAACTAAGCTTGGCGAGAGAGATGTCCAAACTAGTATAGTCTCCCATGCCCTCCAAGGTGATTTTCTGCTCTGAAATGATTGGGGCAACATTTGTAGGATACAGTTTGGGGTTAACATTTCAGAATAGCCACCACTAAGTTTCTTCCTGAACCACTCCTCTTAAGGATTGCAAAGTGGTCCTTTCCGTGATCAAGATCTTAAGCTTGAATGCAAAAGAGTCCTTTGTCTTTACGTGGGTCATGGTTCCAATGGGGAGAGAGGCAGTGATCCTAGCTAAACCAGAGTTAAGGTTGGTTCTCACCATTAATCCATTTTCCCTAAGAAAGGCCTTAGCTTTTGTCCTGCCCACTTTCCTAAAGAGAAAAATCTATAAAGGGTTTTAGGTTGGAGAAATATTAAGAAATAACATTATTATTTAGGATGGACATTGACAAACTGTAGTTGGTCTAGACGGATAATGATCAGAATGATGAGGGTGTGAGAGACCAAGCCATCTGAGGATGGTGCCTCCGGAAGAGAAGGTTCAAGAAGAGGAAATAAGACATTTTTAATATGCTTCCACATCAATATCCTTCCTAAAATGTCATACCCAGAACTGAACCAGCACTTAGCACAGTGCTTAATAAATGCTTGTTAGCTGCTGACTGACACAAATATTTCTGTTGTGGCCTGACCAGAGCAGGATACAGAGGATATCACTCCCCCCATCCTGGACAGCGTGACGGTCTTAATTGCTTTAGCTTTTGTGGCTGTTGTACCACATGTCAACTTGTGTTGAGCTTACAATCCACTAAATTCCCCAAACATTTTTCAGATAACTGCTGTCTAGCCATACCTTCCTTATCTTGTGCTTATGAAATTGATTTTTTTGAACCCAAGTGTAAGATTTGACATTTATCCCTCTTAAATTTCATCTCATTGATAGGCACATATACTGGTATACAAAATATCTATAGTGGTTGATGGACAAGTTGTTACCACTGATGACAACAGTGTTCATTAGACTAATGTCACTGCACAGAAATACCCTCTACCTCATCCCTGTCAAATGGCTTTCACTTGAAGACCTCCATGGAAGGGCAAACCTACTACCTGTGGATGGCCCTAATTTTTAGAGTTTTTCCTTACATGAAACCCTAATTTGCCTCTCGATAGCTCCCAACCATTGCTGCCAATTCTGTTTGTTAAGGTAAAGTAGAATCATGCTATTTTGTACAATATTGTTGTTGTTCAGTCGTTTCAGTTATGTTTGACTCTTTGTGACTCCATTTGGGGTTTTCTTGGCAAAGGTATTGGAGTGGTTTGCCATTTCCTTCTCTAACTCATTTTACAGATGAGGAAACTGAGGCAAACAGGGTTAGACTTTCTCAGGGTCACACAGCCAGATTTGAACTCAGGTCTTCATGACTCCAGGCCTGGAGCATTACCTGGAGCATTATCCATTGCACTACCTAGCTTCTTCTTTGCACACAGTATATGAGTGATAAGCATTTGTTGAATCATCATTGTTGAATTGACTGAATAAATATTTAAATGAATTTCCATGGTGCCCTGTGCATAAAGGATGTCTATCGGGAAATGCCAATCAACTTATTTTTTTAAGCACCTACTATGTACCAGGTTTATTAAGCACCTACTATGTGCCCGGTACTATGCTAAGTACTCTATAAATAATATCTTATTTGATCCTCACAACAGTCCTAGGAAATGATGACTATTATGGTCCCAGTTTTACAGAATAGGCAGACCAGGGTTAAGTGACTTGCCCAGGGTCACACAGCTAGTAAGTGTCTGAGGATGGATTTGAACTCAGGTCTTCCAAAGTTCTGGCTTAGCATTCTATCTATAGCACCACCTAGTTGCCTCCAAAGCATTGCTTTGTATAGCTTGAGTATAACTCAGTGTCATCCTTGGTATTAGGGTATGGTGGGAGATTGCAAGGCAGAGAGAGGAAGGAGGGGACTGAGTGAGTATACAAAGTAATATAAGACATGGGGGTCCCTGCTCTCAAAATTGTCAGAGTCTGAGTGACTATTTCTTCTCCTTAGATTTCTTGTCATTGACCAACAAGCATTTATCAGACACCTGCTATGTGCACGGCATTGTCCTACATGCTGGAGATACAAAGATAAGAATTAAATAGTCCCTGCCCTCAAGGAGCTTACATTCACCAAGAAGAGACAACATGAACATAATAAAAAGAGTACTGAGTCCATTAAGAAAGTCAGAGGATCTGATTTAAAATTCTGTTTCTGCTGCTTCCTGTCAAAGGGACTCCAGCCATCTGAGATGATTTGGCCTGTCAGCTATGCCACCAGAGAAATGGTGGCCATTCATCCATTCAATACTTATTAAGCACCTACTATGTGCTAGGCACTGGGAATACAGAGACCAGAAAGAAACGGGTCTGATAAACTGAAACCCTGAATGATTAAATTAAGCCCTGGGAAATATAGAGCAGATGAGTTCTGCATTTCCCCTTTTAGAGTTGTTGTTCGGTCATTTTTCAGTTATATCTGACTCTTCATGACCCCATTTGGGGTTTTGTTGGCAAAGTCACTGGAGTGGTTTGCCATTTCCTTCTCCAGCTCATTTTACAGATGAAGAAACTTAGGTAACAAGGTTAAGTGACTTGCCCAAAGTCACACAGCTAGGAAGTATATGAGGCTGGAGTTGAACTCTGGTCTTCCTGACTGCAGGCCTGGAGCTCTATCCATTGTGCCACCTAGCTTGTCCACCTTCTAGAGTGAGTGCCTTCATCTACTGCAATGCAAGGGAGTCCTGGCCTGACTGTCAGGAGGACATATGTTTTGAGTCATTTCTCCAAGGCAGTGACTTGTACTGATCCATATGTCATTACCTCAAAACTGAGCAGTCCTAACAGACTGATTCAGTTGGGAAACCCATGATGTTGGCCTCTTGTGAGAGGTGCTCTGTACCCATAGGCTTTCAGGCAGGTCCTTGAGTGGTAAAGGAAGAGTAGAGAGTGGGACCAGGAATCTGGTGTCCTACCTTGACTTGGGAGTGCTGGCTCTGTCTCCCCAGAGTGGTGTCTGTCTCAGTCTGAGCAGGATCCCACTTATAAGTAGGTAAAATGGAGGAAGTGAGCACCAGACATGTAAGGGCTGGAACTCCCTCGGAATTTCTCTATTGCTAGGGCATTTCCTCAATTCCTAAAGCAGGTGCAATTGTGAGATTTTTAGGCTGAGAACCTAGAGACAATCAATGCCTGAGGGACTCTCAGGGGATATGGTTCGACAATTCCCAGCCTCTGCCTCTTCCCAGCCCCACCTTATTGCCTCCCAGCATGGAAATTGGGGACGGGAATACAGCCTATGAGACTCGGAATGGGAAAACCTTCGAGTTTTGGCTCTGCAACTTACTAGCTATGTAACCTCAAACAAGCGACTTCCCCTCTGTGGGTTCTGTGAGGCCACTGGACTCGAGGGGAGGTTGCCAACCATCTTTTTGGTTCCCACACTACTTCACTTCAGTAAACCATCTCATGCCCCCTATTCAAGATGAAAGGAAATAAATTTTAGAGTTTGCCATACAAATGTACACAAGAGAGAGGAACAGGGGCTGGTTCTCTGATCTCATTGGTATAGGAAACTCACTGGTAAGGAAATTTGTTTTACCATTGTACGTTGATGTCTCTGCAACTATGGTCTTACAGATTTGTCTGCAGGACTGAGATGCTAAGTCAGGAGTGGGGAACCTGTGGCCTCAAGGTCCTCAAATGTGGCCCTAATATACCCAGAAATTATGCTAACCACTTAAAAATAGTAACTTGCTTGAAATAAGAGGTACAAAACCTTACCCAGAGGGGGGAAAACCCTTGAAAATTAGAATTGACCAAATAGAAACTAATGATTCCATGAGATGGCAAGAAATATTAAAACAAAGTTAGTGGACTAAAAAAAAAAACAGAAGAAAGCATTAAGTATCTCATAATAAAAACCACTGACTTGAAAACGGATCAAGAAGAGATAATTTAAGAATCATTGGTTCAAGGAATAAATCACAGAACCAATCAATAGTTTCATTAAAAAAAATGACAACAATAAGATACTATTCAAAAAATTTTTGGATGCAGCCAAGTCATCTTCAGGGTGAAATTTTATATTTCTAAATATTTTCACCAATTAAAGAGAGAAAGAACAAATCAACAAATTGAATTGGTCTTACAATTTAAAAAAAAAGCCTAGAAAACAACAAATTAAAAATTATTGAAAGCAAAAAATTTGAATTAATAAACAAAACTAGTTTTTAAAAGAAAAACTAATAAAATAGATAACTCATTAATGAACATTTTAATAGAAGAAAATCAAATTATCAGTACCAAAAACTTAAAAAGTGAATTCACAACCAATGAAGAAGAAATAAAAGAAATTATTAGGAGCTATTTTCCCCAATTATATGCCAATAAAACTGACAATCTAAATGAAATAGGTGAATATTTACAAAAAAATGTAAAATGCCCAAATTAATAGAGCAAAAAAAGAGGGCTTAACTTAATTTTAAAAAAAGAAATTGAAGAAGCCATAAATGAACTTCTTCCCCCACCCCAAAAAAAACTCACATCAGAAAAATTTACAAGTAAATCCTATAAAACATTTAAAAAATAAATTAGAATAAATAAAAATAAATAGAAAAATAAAATAGAACATAATTTTTTTTTAAATAGAGAAGGAAGAAGTACTACTAAATTCCTTCTTTGATACAAATATGGCTTTGATACCTAAATCAGGGAGGGCCAAAACAGAGAAAGAAAACTATAGACCAGTTTCCCTAATTAATATTGATGCAAAATTTTTAATTACAATATTAATAAGGAGGTCACAACAACATATTACAAAGATTATACACTATGATCAGGATGGAGTTATACCAGGAATGTTGGTCTGGTTTAATGTTAGGAAAACTATACACTTAATTGACAATATTAATAACAATAACAACAAAAATATGATTATATTAATGGATACAAAAAAGTTTTTGAAAAGATGCAACATCTATTCCTGTTCAAAAACACTAAAGATTTTACTTAATGTGATAAGTAGTATTTATTTAAAACTGAGGGCCAACATTATCTCTACTGGGAATAAACTAGAGGTCTTCCCAAAAAAGATTAGGGGTAAAGCAAAGATGTCCATTGTCACTATTATTATTCAATATAGTGTTAGAAATGCTAGCTATAGTGACAAGACAAGAAAAAGAAGTGGAAGGAATAAGCTTAGTCAAAGAGGAAATGAAACCATCACTTTTTGCTGACCCCGTGATGGGATACTTAGAAAACCTTAATGAGTCAACTAAAAGCTAATCAAAACAACTAGCAAAGTACTAGCAAAGTTATAGGATTATAAAATAAACTCATATAAAACGACAGCATTTCATTACCAACAAAATTTAGTGGGTAGAGATGGAAAGAGAAATTCCATTTAAAATAACTGCAAAAAGTTCAAAATATAAGAAAAATAACCATTTTTGCCTTTTAACCATCATTTGTAATATTTTTGTGTCTTGTTACTTTGGGCATTTTACTTTTTTTGGTAAATATCCACCCATTTCATTTAGATCGTCAGTTTTATTGGCATATAATTGGGGGAAATAGCTCCTAATAATTTCTTTTATTTCTTCTTCATTGGTTGTGGATTCACTTTTTAAATTTTTGGTACCGATAATTTGATTTTCTTCAGTTAAAAAGAAAAAACATGTTCATTAATGGCTTATCTATTTTATTAGTTTTTCCTTTAAAAACTAGTTACTTCATTTGTTTTCCAGACTTTTTTCTGGAATACTTTGAATTCTTTATGTTTTCTGCATTCTCTGTGGGATGAAATATTATCCTCTCCAAGGGTATGTGGGAGTCAGTTCATATCAGCTAGAAGAGTAGATTGTTAAATTTTTATTGTGAGCATTTACAACTCAGAAAGCAACAAACACTACAAATCAGGGCTTCGTTTATTTTTTCATTTCTTTTATTTCATTTCAGTTTTGTCTAAACTTAAGAGAGTGATAGAGAAAATGTAAATAATGCAGATTAAATTGTATTAGAAATTTCAGTATATATATGTATGTATGTGTATGTGTGTGTGTATATATATAGTGTGTGTGTGTGTGTGTATATATATATATATATATATATATATATATACTATCCCCATCTATAGAAACCTAGACAAAGATTTTGTTGCCGTTCAGTCATTTCAGCTGTGTCTGACTCTTTGTGACCCCATTTGGGGTTTTCTTGGCAGAGATATGGAGTGGTTTGCCATTTCTTTTTCCAGTTCATTTTACCAAGGAAACGGAGGTAAATAGGGTTAAGTGACTTGCCCAGGGTCACACAGCTAAGAAGTATCTGGGATCAGATTTGAGCTCATGAAGATGAGTCTTCCTGACTCCAGGCCCTGCGCTGCCCTAGACACAAATTTACATCAGTGCTATTTATCAATTACCTAGAGTTTACTGTGGGTGGGAGCTATAAGGAGCCAAAGATAGAATGGTCTGTAGTAATATCCCCAAAATCCAACCTAGTCCCTCTAAGTGCAGAGCCAGGGGACCCTGAGCTATTGGCTATTGGGATGGGAGGGAGAAGTGCCAGACTAGTCCACACCCAAATCTGTTGTAGCTTCACCCAATTTCTCAAAATAAGGAATAGGGTTGAAGTGTCAATTTACAAAATCCACAGAGATGAAAGGCAAATTGGGTATGAGAGAGAGGACAGGATCCCTTTTTAACAAAATAAATGCATCTTCCTGGCCAAGTTAGCCCTGGGCAGGAAAGTATGAGAAAATAAAGAAGAAAAAACCCACCTCTTCCTTTTCCGCCTAGGGCAAGTCCTGAATTTCCTGCTGAGGATTGTACCCTGTTTGCTAAGTCATACTCAGTATGTACTCATCTCAATACAGCTTCCTACCAGCTTGTGTCATTTGCTGTGGTAAGACTGGAAGACTGCAACTTGCAGGGCCTTCAGAAGGGCTGGGTAGGCAAGACAGAGGTGAGTTCATAGAAAGTAAGAATGTAGGGGGAAAGAGGTGACGGGAAGGGAGAAATCTCTTCTCAAGTTTCTTCAATAGTAAGAGACTTTTCCCTTTGGCAGGCATGGAGTCTGGGGAACTCCTCCAGCCTGGGGCCCAGGCCACATTCCTAGGAAAGGTGGGGAGTGATGAAAGGAGGAGCCCCTTGCTCCATCCAAAACCTACTAATATTTATTCCTTTTTGATTTTCCATCCCTCAAGCTGACAGGCAAAGTTGCCTTATTTCTGTTTCCTAGGTCTTTCCCTTATTATGCTCTATCATGACACCACATCAGGGTCTCCATGGTCAATTGGCTTTGTCCATTCCTGTCTTCAGAAAATAATAAAAACTCAAATTTATATAGCATTTTAATAATTACTAAAGCACTTTGCTCACAAAGTAGGCAATGAAAATATTCTGATCTTATTTTACAGATAAGGAAACTGAGTATCAGAAAAATTAAATGACTTGCCCTTTGACAAGAGGTAATAAATGTCAGAGGCAGAATCTCAACCTAAGTCTTTTGACTCTGGATACAATGATCTTTTTACCATACCACTGCCCCTGCTGGAATTAAAGTCATGAATCATAGGATTATAGAATTTTAGAACTTGAAGGAGCCTCAGAGAACATCTTTATTTCACAGAGTTGGTGAGTAAGTGAGTTGGTATTTAAACCTTGGTCTTCTCACTTTAAATCCAATGCTTTTGTAGGCACCAGGCTATTATGAGTTGGAAAACCTGGGTTCTAGCACTGGTCATTTACCCCTCTTAGAATCTCAGTTTAGTCAATTATAAAATGTAGGTATTGGGCAAGATGACCTCCAGAGTACTTTCCAGCTTTAAATTTATAATCCTGTGATCTATGTTACTATCAACAGCCTGCGCTCCCCCTCTGCTCCATTTCCAATACCTATGAAGAATCCTTATGACATAATCCCATTGAGCCAGCAAGTATGGTTGGTGGTTAAGGAAGAATTTTTTTAAGGATTAAGGAGGGTTAGAGAACAGAATTTGAAAGGACAGATTCCTGAAAGGTAAGGATAAGGTAGCTGGAAAGGCTAGGCTAGATAAGTGAGAAAAAGTAAATAGAACAATTAAAGGATTAAGAAAATTGGCAGCTAGGTGGCTCATTAGATACAGTACCAGGCCTGGAGTCAGGAAGACCTGAGTTCAAATATGGCCTCAGGTATTTACCAGCTGTGTGACCCTGGGCAAGTCACTTAACCCTGTAGTCCTCAGTTCCTCATCTATAAAATGAGCTGGAGAAGGAAATGGCAAACCACTCCAGTATCTTTGCCAAGAAAACCCCAAATGGGGTCACAAACAGACTCTTAAACAACCAAACAACAACAACAAAAATAAAATTGATATAAGTAGATTTAGATATGGCTATGTGATACAGTGCCTATGAGATATGGGCCTAGAATCAGGAAGACCTAAGTTAAAATCCAACTTCAGACACTGACTAGCTGTGTGACCATGGGCAAGTCATTTAACCTCTACTTGTCTCAGTTTCCTTCAATGTAAAACAGAGATAATAAGAGCATCTACTTCCCAGAGCTGTCATGAGGATCAAATGAGATAATATTTGTAAAGTGCTTAGCACAGTGCCTGGCACATAGTTGGGGCCATACACAATGCAAGTTGTTGCTGTTGTTATATTGATGTAGTGGACAAAATGGTGAAATAGACAGGTGGCTGATGCAAGGCTGAAGGGGAGGTGAGTGAGGCTGTAACTGTGGAGTTACTAAGACAAAGGAAGGGCAATTTGAGTGTGTGGTCAAGTTATTAAGAGCAATAACTGACAATAAAAGCTTAAACCAGGGTTGGGGACCAAACATTCACAAGTAGTTCAAAGAAACTAAGGATAAACTAAAAGGGATGGAGGTGGGAGAAGACTATGTGTGTGTGTTTGTGAGTGTCATATATACATATATGACATGTATACACATACACATATTACATACACACATAGATACACATATGTATATATGTAATGCCATATATGTGAGGTGTTGTAGAGTAGCCACAAAAAAAACAAGAATAGCAGCTCAAAGGTAGAAATTCACAGAAGATAAAAATCCAAGAAAAGAACCTATAATAAAACCCATGACCTCATATGTTTATACACAAATGACCAAATTTTAGACAACAAACAAGGGAAATCAGAGGTCCTATTATTAATTATATTAACTAAGAAGGCAAATTAGACCTTATAGGTATTGTTGAGATGTGATAGGATAAAATCCACAATTGGACTATAGCTCTGGATGGGTATACCTTGTACAAAAGAAATGGGAAAGGAAAAGGAAAAGGTGTGTGTGTGTGTGTGTGTGTGTGTGTGTGTGTGTGTGTGTGTGGTTAGTAGTGTATATTATGAAGGTATACTCATGTGAGGAAATACAGGAACCTGAGAAGGAAAACATGATGACAAGCATTTGGGTAAAAGTTAAGGGGGAGATAAACAAGTGATCTTGTCACTGAAGTATACTACAGACCACCTGTTCAGAAAGAGGAAATAGATGAGTGTGAGAAACAAACAAGCCTGTCACAGAGGAATAATATGGTAGTAATGGGAGGACTTCAGTTATCCAGAAAAGTGCTGGAGCTTTCTCTCTGCCAAAACCAGAGCAGCTAATAATTTGCCTTAGTAATAATTTTATCCTTCAAAAAGCAAAGGAACAAACAAAAAAAAAAAAGCAAAGGAACCAACAAGGGAAATCCTATTCTGCAACTGATTCTTACTAATGAAAAGGAACTGGCCATTGGGATGGAAATAATGGGAACCTTATGGGGAAGTAACCATGCCATCCTTGAGTTTGTGATAAAGAAAAAATCTCAGCATTGTCCAGCTTGCAGCCTACATTGTTGGAAAGCAGATTTCAAAAGGTTCAGGGGAAAGATAGGGGAATCCCATCAAGAAAAATGTTTCCAAAAGAATGGAATGCACTTAAAGATGAAATTCTGAAGACACAAATGGAATCCATTCCAATGAAGAGAAAAAAAATGGGATTTGTATAAAGAGACCCATGTGGATGCACAGGTAACTCATCAATCAACCAAAGGTTTGAAGTCGAAAGAAGATTGAAGTAAGGTTAGGTAACAAAGAATGAATATAACTGTGGCAAAGTCCTGTAAAAAATAGAATCACTAGGGTACACTAAAGCCCAAGATGAGTTGAGGCTGGCAAGGAAAGCTAAAGCAAATAAAAAAGTTTGGTTTTTCACTTTTTTAGAAGCTATTTTTGTGGACAAAAGATGAAAGAAGGGACAGGGGCTTTGCTTGGGGTGGATGATCACTGCAAGAAAGAAAAGGGAGTGCTACTCAATTTTTATTTTGTTTCTTTTTTCTCTGAAAAGACAATTACACTAGAAACAAGGTTGGAAGGGAAAGGAAAAAACATTTATATAATGCCTACTATGTGCCAGGCACTGTGCTAAACACATTTTAGCTTTATAAAGTGACAGGGCAAAAATGATCATTTTATTATATAACAATTGAAAACATATGAATATAATCAATGTACTACATATAACTATGTGTATATACATGTATATAGTATAATTAATAATTGATTAACAAAGTTGATGTACCAGATAAGTGAGCACATAGATGTCTTTGATGGATTAATTCATTAAAGATGGCAAAGATGAGGTACATCCTTCGGTCTGGAAAGAACTAGCAAATATGACTTTGGAGCCACTGCTGGTGATATCCAGGATTGGGAAGGGACTAAAATGAAAAATGCCTACCCCTGCTCTAGGACTGCACTCCAATCACAGAATCATGGATTTAAAGCCTGAAGGGACCTCAAAGGTTATCCTGTCTAACTCTTTGTACAGATGAAGGAACTGAGGCCAAGAGAGTTACTAGCCTCAAACCCTATGTACCTGGCATATAGTAAGTACTGTATAAATACTAGGTATTATCATTATTTTTAATTATTATTATTAAAACGGTCAGGCATGGACAAAGTAAAACAATATTTATAAAGTTCTTTGCATATATTAGAGCATTATGTAAATGCTAAGTATTGCTATTACTAATAAATAAATGAAGGTCAAAGCTATGCCCCTAAAGCATGCCAACACCTTCCCTGTGTACCCAATGCCTAGCCTCAGACCTCCCCCCTACTCTGAAATTTCCAGCTTTTTTGTTCCCTGACAATTACCCCCTCCATCCAGCACTGTCTCCCAAGGATATATCTTTATGGGACTGTAGGTTCCATGTCTTCTGGATGAAAAGGGAGAAGGGAGTATACATTTAGAACAGAAGAGGATTTGGAGGGAGAGGGGATAACGGAGGAAGGAGGGTCTAATTCTGGCTTCCGCGTCAGGCTATACCAGAAAGAGCATTGGACTGGCAGGGAAGAGCCCTGATTCTCTGTCTTGCTCTATCACTAATTAGCTCTGGAATCCTGGGTGAGCCTCTTTGCTTTTATTTCCTCATATTAGAATCACAGTCTCATACTGGGAAGGGACTTCAGAAACTTCACTGAGTCCAATCCAACCTGGAATTCCTCCTACAACACTCCCAACAAGAATTCAGCTTGAGCACTTTCAGTGATAAGAAACCCACTATCTGCTAGGCAGCCAGTTCCACTTTGGGACCAATCTGATCAGTGTAGTGGCAGAAGCAGCTTGGTGGTGCAACGGTTAGAGCACTAGGCCTCAAGTCAGGAAGACCTGAGTTTGAATCCAGATATTTCAGATATTTCCTAGCTGTGCCACTTGTCCAGACAAGTCATTTAACCTCAGTTTCTTCATCTGTTAATGGAGATAATAATAGCTTCTACCTCTAAGGGTTGTTTTGAGGGTCAAATGAGCTAATAAATATAAAGTGCTTGTACAGTGATTGTTTACGTAGTAAATTACTTACATAGTAATGTAAGCTAATAGTAGTGGTAGTAGTAATAGTAGTAGTAGTAGTAGTAATAGTGGTAGTAGTAGTAGTAATAGTAGTAGTAGTAGTGGTAGTAGTAGTAGTAGTAAGAGTGGTAGTAGTAGTAGTAGTAGTAGTGGTAGTAGTAGTAGTAGTAGTAGCAGCAGCAGTAATTGTAGATATTCCTGGAGTCAGAGAGACCTGAGTTGAAATTTGACCTCAGATACTTAATAATTAACAGTGTTTGTTGTTTAGTCATTTTCAGTTGTGTCTGACTCTTCATGATCCCATTTGGTGCTTTCTTAGCAAACATACTGGAGTGATTTGCCATTTCCTTTTCCAGTTCTTTTTACAGATATATCTGTACAATACAGATACAGTAAGTATCTGAAACCAGATTTGAACTTGAGAAGTTGAGTCTTCCTGACTTCAGGCCTAGCACTCTATCCCCTGCACCAATTAACAGCGTGACCCTATGCAAATCACTCAATCGCTTTCTGCCTCAGTTTCTTCATCTGTAAAATGAGGGCATTGGACTTGATGATTTCTAAAATTCCTTCTACCTCTACATCTATGATCCTTTGTAATACACGTTACAAACCTTAAAGTACTCTACAAATGTTAGCAATCGTAGTAGATTGAAATAGTAGATAGAGTGCTAGAGCTGGAGTCAGGAAGAACGGAGGTCAAATCCAGGCTCAGAGAGTGCTAGTTGTATCATGCTGAGCAAGTCACTCAATCTTTGTTTGCTTCAGTTTCCTCATCTGTGAAATGGGAATAATAATAGCACCTACATCCTGGAGGTATTCTTAGGATCAAATGAGATAATATTTGTAAAGTACTTTGCAAATATTGAAGTGGTATGTAAAAATTATTATTATTACAACCCTTAATATTTGAAGACGTCTACCAGACATCTATCTGAAAGGGGAGGGGAGGTTAAATTACATGCTCTCTAAGGTCCTTTCCAGCCCCAACATTGTACAAGTCCAAGCCTCCCCACACAGTCTTGTCTGCAAAGAACACGCTTCCCTGGGGGTGGTGAAGAACTGAGTTTATTTAAGCAATAAACACTTTGTACAATATGTACTACCCAGATATCGCCCAGCTGACATCACAGACATGGGGCAAACAACGTCACAATAAATTAGAGAGAAGCCAGGACCTTCCCATCCCACAGACATGACAAGGGACAAAACGGAATTTTTCAACATCCAAAGGCATAAATAGAGCAGGAAACTCTTTGGCAACTTTAAGGGAAAGACATCTTCCAAGTGCGACTGGAAAGCCTGACACCAGCCAATGGAATTCCGTGTCGTGGCCAGGGTTCTTGCTTGCCCCTATCCAAAACAGCACCTCCCCATAAACTTCTTCAGTGAAGACAAAAATAAATCATTCTATATTGCCCTGATTAAATATTCTGTGTAGACTTAATACCCTTCCCATCATTTCCTCCCCTCACACCCATCTCTCCCTCCCCACCTAAATTTGGCCTAATCATCACTGGTACATTGACCACATGTCCTGAATTTTTCAGCTTTTTCCCAATTTCAAGAAAAACAAGTAGATTTTTTAATGAGACGTTGCCAAAGGGTTATTCCTTTGCAACCCACGTGTCCTGATTTTTGTTTTTTAGAGAGTGTGGTCACCATACTCCGTAGGCCCCCAATATTCAGCTTTGCTTCCAAGGGTAGAAAATTGTCGTTCGGCCTCACTTAGTAGTAGCCTTAGGTCGGTAGTTCCGGCTGATCCAGGATAGTAAAATATCTAGTTCTCCCAGAGCCTTAATTGCTGCAGCTTTGACCTCCATCTGGAATAATAATTAATAATCATCTGTCA
Organism: Vombatus ursinus; assembly: GCF_900497805.2. NCBI lineage: Eukaryota > Metazoa > Chordata > Mammalia > Diprotodontia > Vombatidae > Vombatus > Vombatus ursinus. The sequence goes on from NW_020954576.1 coordinate 46,641,404, forward strand.
TCAAGCTGATATTGTTTAGCACTTTATACTTTCCAAAGCATTTTTCTCTATTCACCTTCTTCATGTACAAAAAAGTGAGGGTTAAACTACTTGGTCTCTAAGGTCCCTTCTGGGCCAGCTAGGTGGCGCCATGGTGCACAGAGCACCTGCTCAGGAGTCAGAAAGACTCATCTTCATGAGTTCAAATCTGGCCTTAGACACTTACTAGCTGTGTGACCCCGAGCAAGCCATTCAACCCTGTTTGCCTCAGTTTTCTCATCTGTAAAATGAACTGGAGAAGGAAATGGCAAGCCATTCCAGTATCTTTGCCAAGAAAACCCCAAATGGGGCCATGAAGAGTCAGACTCAACTGAAATGATCGTATAACAACAAATATATGCATATACACACACATATACACATATGTGTGTATGTATGCATGCCTATATTTTGTTCTGGACATGTAATTTTATTGTCATAATGACGTCCTAATGAGGAGACTGCCCTGGTCTACCACCAGATGGACACACCAGTGGACAGTACTGGGTAAATTCTAGTCTAATGGAATAGCCTGGGGGCACTGAGAAGGTAAATAACTAAAGATGGTGAGTCACATAGTCAATATGTATCAGAGGTGAACTTGAACCTGGGTCAACTCTGATTTTCATTATGCTCTCTCTCCTTGCCTCATATAGATAATTACAACTCTTTACCCACCACCCAAAAAAAAATTGGCAAATGTTCACTTAGTAGAATGAGGGCAGGGGTCAGTTTTTCTTTGTATCCCAGTGATTAGCATACTACTTGTTACACATATGGCACTGGATAGTTGATTGATTGTTGAAATAAGCACATGGCCATTCTGTATAAGCATAATGTAATCTTTTCCCCTTACTACGTTTTTCTTTCTAGGGTGGTTTACTTCTCAAGCCAGTTCTCACACCTGACTCTCTTATATACAGTGTCCCAAAAGTCTTAGTGCAGATTTGCTGAAATCTTTGGGACATGCTTCTTGTACTAAACATGCTGCCACAGTCTCCTTACTTTAGAAGACCTTCAAGTACCCTCTAAATCATTATTATTTAGGAGACATCACTATTTTCATTTGACAGATAGGAACCTGAGGTCCAGAGAAAGGAAATGATTTGTCCTAGATCACACAGCTAGTTAGTTGCAGGGCCAGACCTTGATCCTAAGCTGCTCCTCTAGAAGGATGAGAATTTCTGTTTCAGTCAGGTAGTACAAATATTATTATGCCCATTTTATAGATGTGAAAGCTAAGGCTCAGAGATACAAATGACTTGCCCAAGGTCATTCCTTCATTCAGTAGGTATTATCAAGTGGGACTTTATTCAAGATAGCAGCCATAGCTAAGGAGTGGTAGAGCTGGGGTTCTAATTCCCATCTTCTATCCAGGGCTCTTCCCAATCTCCGACACTTCTTTAAATGCTTGCTGAGACCACCTTTCGTGGTAGGGGCTGGAGAAGTTGGTACCTGAAGCTTCAAAAATCAGGTGGATGTCTGGGTGGGGCCGATGCAAATTCCAAATGAGAATTGCCTTGGCATGGGGGAGGGGCTGAGGGGTTTATGAGGTAGAGGCCCATCTGTGTCCACAATCCTCCAGTCTCCAGCCTAGTTACCTGCTCATAGTTTCCAACAATGATTTGAAACTTCTCGGTGGCTTCTTTTTGACAGTCACAGTTCCTCTGATTCTTCTGCGACAAACAGGGGAAGCAATCCCAAGTGATGAGGATGGTCTGAATCTGAGTTTACCCCCACCACATGCTTAGGTTCCCCTTCCCCAAACCATCTCAACGTTACCCATCCCACAACCCAACACCCATCCCACACCCCAGCATTTTCTCCCACAGTGAAATGCACAAGTCAACAAATGCTAGACTTTCCCAAAGAAGGGTCCAAAGAACCTTGAGGAACTTGAATAAATATCTCATAAGAGCCTACTATGTTACAGGCACTATGCTCACCAATGGAGATAGGGATACAAAAATGAAATTGTCCCTTCCCTAGCACAGTAGGAAGAGCCCTAGAATCAGAGGATCTGGGTTCAAGAATAACTTCCTGTGTGTGACTTGGGACTAGTCACTTAATTCCCCAGGTCTTGGTTGCCTTATCTGTAAAATGAAGTGGTTGGGTAAGATGGCCTCTGAGTTCCCTTCTCACTACAGCTGTACGAATCCACATGTAACCAGAGATTATATGACGTATCCGGATAATGAATACAAAACCACAGAGCCATAGATTTAGAACTAGATGGCACTATAAAGGCCATCTAGTCTAGACCCTTTGTTTTATAGATGGGGAAAGTGAGGCCCACAGTGATGAAGTCACACATTTGAGAAGAGGGAACACCAGCATCTAGGAGGGTAAGCGAAGGCTGCTGATAAGTAGAATCTGAATTTAGTCTTGATAGAAGATAGGTGGTGCAATGGATTGCTGAACCTATATTCTGGAAGACTGAGTTCAAATCCTGCCTCAGACATCTACTGTATGACTCTGGGCAAGTTACATTATCTGTATTTGCCTCAGTTTCCTCATCTGTAAAAATAGGGATAATAATAGCACCTTATTGTTGTTCAGTCGTGTCTGACTCTTTGTGACTCCACTTGGGGTTTTCTTGGTAAAGATACTGGAGTGGTTTGCCATTTCCTTCTCCAGTTCATTTTACAGATGAGGAAACTGAGGCAAACAGCATTAGGTGATTTGCCCAGGGTCATATAGCTAGTGTCTGAGGCTAGATTTGAACTCATAAAGATGAGTCTGCCTTATCCTAAGCCCAGTGCTCTATCCAATGTGCCACCTAGCTGCCTACTTAATAATACCTATCTCCCAGTATTGCTATGAGGGTCTCATAAGATAAAATTTGTAAAGTGCTTTGCAAACCTTAAAGTGCTATATAAGTACTAGCTATTAATATTAATTAATACTAAGTACTATATTAATAATTAACTGATATTAACATTAATACTACTCCTTGACAGTTGTAAAGAATTTCAAAAGTGCTTTCCTATCCATTATCTCATTTGGGTTTTACAATGCCCTGCAAGGTATCAATAGTCCCATCTGACAAATGAGGAAACTGAGGCTCAAAGTAATAAAACGGCTTGCCCTAGTCCACACCATTAGAGAAAAGACCAAGACCAGTGCTCCAGGTGCCCCGATTTCCAGTCCCCTGTTTCTTCTGCCATCCATGTTGAATATATGTAAGAATCTTTGGTTTAGGATACACTACTCAGAAGAATTTGTCCACAACCTAGAAAGGAGCTAGAACAGGAGAGGAAACCCCAAAGAGTCTATAATTCAGGCTACTGCTGTAGCAAAGCTGGATTCCTCAGCCCTCATTCTTTCCCCATTATCTCATCACCATCACCCAAATTTCTTGGTTGTCAATTAACCTCAGGACTTTCAGGCATCTAGGTCTAAGAAAGTCTACACTGGTCATATCCTTCCACCTTTCTGAGGGGGAGAAGGGGCTAAAGAGTTGGGTATAGGCAGAGTAAAAACCAGGAGGACACATAGAGAGGAAACCACTGATAGTGTCCCCAGAAGGCAACAGGGAAATGCCTGGGTAAGACAGAATGGCTTATCTTGGTCCTAAGCTTCTCTTCAGAAGCACTATATTGTAGCAGAGAAAGAAATAATCTTGGGATCAAAGCACTTCGGTTCACATCTCAGCTCTCTGACATGTTTTCTATCTGACATTAAGCAATTTATTTAATCTCTCTATGCCTCAGTTTCATCTTTAAAATGGGAATACTAGTGACCTGTCTAATATACCTCACAGGACCAAATGAAATAATGCATAGGAAACTCTCTCTCCCTGCTCCCTTTCTCCTCCCCTCCTCCTGATGTCCCCTTCCCTCCCCTCCCCTTCCTAGCACAGAGCTCTGTACCTAACTGGGGCTTAACAAATATTTGCCAAATGGTAAACAAGCATGGCCCAGCTTATTCCCCCAACAAACAAAATAGGCTGAACGTGTTTAACTGGTGAGACGGTTACTCACGCACTGCTCCAGGGCATTCCGAATGTGGAGGAAAGAATTGGCAATGGTACTGAGACCCCTCTGGATTCTGGGGTCTGACTCCTCGTGATTCCTGAAGACCTTGTCCACATATAACCCTAGGACGTCTTTGGTCATGCAGCACACATCTGAAGGCTAGACACAGAAATCCTTCTTATTTCCTGGAGAAAGTCACTAGGCCATGGAGTCTGATTCCCTCATGCCCCCAGAGACTGGGACAGCTGAATTGGGATGAGAGGAAGTCTAGGTAATCCAAATCTACTGAGAGATTTCTTTTTAAATAGAATTTCTCAGTAGGTTCACCTCCTCCCCTACCAAGCCAGAGCCAAAGAAAGAGAGGAATAGAACAGGGAGTTTTAGGGGACAGGAGTGGGGTGTAGAATTTTCCTTTGACGCTGTTGTTGTTATTCAGCTGTTTAGTTGTATCCAACTCTTCATGATCTGGTAGGGGTTTTCTTGGGAAAGATAGTGGAGTGGTTTGCCATTTCCTTCTGCAGTGGATTAAGGCAAACAGGTTAAGTGACTTGCCCAGGGTCACACAGCTAATAAATGTCTGAGGCTGGATTTGAACCCAGGTCTTCCTGACTCCAAATTCAGCACTCTATTCATTGAGCCACCTAGCTGCCTCCTGGAAGGGACTCTAGAGGTCATCTGATTCACCTGATGGAGAAATTCCTTCTACAACATCTCTGACAAGCAGTTATCTGTTTTCTGCTTGAATACTTCTAGTGATCAGGGAGCCCATTACCACACAAAGCAGCCCACTCCATTATTAGATAGCTTTAATTGTTTCAAAGTTTCATTCAATCCAGTAGCTGGGTCATAGTACACATCTGTAATCTCTGCTATTGCAGGAGGCTGAGGCTGCTGGATCACTTGAGTTTGGGAGTTCTGAACTTTAATGGGTTAAGCCAATCTGGTTTCTACACGGTGTGGCCCCAATATGGTGAGCCCAAGAGAGTAGGGGCCACCAGGTTGGAGAATGAAGGGCCAGGACAGGTTGAAAGCACAGCAAGTGAAAACTTCTGTGCTGATCAGAAGTGGGATAGGATTATGAGGAGAGGGGAGGACAGAAGAAGGGAGGGAGGGGAGGGGAGGGAAGGGGAATGGAGGGTTGCAAGTAGCCTGAACCTGGCTCTCTGCCCCTTCTACCTATTGCTCCTAGCTCTGCCTTCTAGAGCTAAGTAAAATAAGCTTAATCTCTCCTCCACACCACAGCCCTTCGAAAACAGCTATCATAATTTCTCTGGAGACCTCTCTAGGCTTTTGTTCAGTTGTTTTTCAGTCGTGCCTGACTCTGTGACCCCATTTGGGGTTTTCTTGACAGAGATACTGGAGTGGTTTGCCATTTCCTTCTCCAGCTCATTTTACAGATGAAGAAACTGAGGTAAATGGGGTTAAGTGACTTGCCCAGGGTCACACAGCTAGTATCTGAGGCTGGATTTGAACCCAAGAAATGAGCCTTCCTGACTCCAGGCCAGCCAGAGCTCTATCCACTGCACCACCTCAGGTAGTCAATCAGCAAATATTTGAGTGCTTACCAAGTGTTAGGAGGTACTGGCTAGTTGTGCTGGACACTGATTCCTATGACAGTCTTCATGTCAGTGTTATAAGGCCTTCACTGTATTAGTCACCCCAGTTTGGACAAACTTCAGTTTGTCTTAAAAAATATGACCCCCATCCCTGTCCCCTCAACTGAACACAATCCTGCAGTTGTGGTCTGATCAGTCCAGGACAAAGTAAGGGACTCATCTTCCTCATTCTGGATATTAAAACAACCTAAAACATTTCTTTTTTTTAAAAGCACAGCTTCTCATTTTTGACAATTATTGAGCTCCTCATCATATTCATCTTGTTAGCTATGGCCCTTTGTTTTAACCCACTCAGACCTGTTCAAATCTGTTCTCTCAGTCAACATATTATTCTTCCTAGAGTTGTACCCTGCAAATTGGAGCAGCACGCTTCATTCAAATCGCTGATTAAAAATTCATTTTTTTAAACTAACAAAAAAAGACAGGCCACTAGAGATAAGGAGGTTAGATAATCTGATCATCTGCTAAATTGCACAGTCAAGATTTTGAAGGGAAAAAAATCTTGTATTTTACTTCAACAGACTCCTTATTACTTCACCTCTACATGATCAATCAATCAATAAACATTTATCAAGAGCCTACTATGTGCCAGGCACTGTGCTAAGTGCTGAAGATACAAAAAGAGGCAAAAGACAGTTCCTGCCTCCAAAGAGCTCACAATCTAACACCTCTCCTCCCACCAATTCCTATCACTGCCAGACCAAAACAAACAAACAAACAAATACAACTCTACAATCTACATCACTTTCATTATTCCAAGCTGAATTTATAAGGACTCCCTGATTGCATACAGGGGGAAACTCAAACTCCACCTGGAGCCAACAAGGCTCTCTCAATTTAGTCCTACCCTTCTCTTCCCAACCTTCTTTCCTAATATTCCCTAATACCAACCTTCCACTTCCATCATTTCAGTCTCATTCCTTTTTTAATATCCCCATTCCTCTAAGGTTTGATCCCCCTCTTCCAGGAAATCTTCCCAGATTACTGGCAAGGTCTGACAAGGTTTAAAGGTTTAAAGTAGAAATCAAAAGGCAAAAGGGAGAAGTACTAGCTCCTTTTTCTGACCCCTACCTTTGGAACTTGGGGACATGATCACTCTTTTCAGGCTATTCCTTTCTCCTTGTATCATGAAGAGCTACTACTCCTCAGTTATCACCCTTGCTCCACTGAGCCCAAGTGGGGAGAAAATAATGGATGACAAGGGAAAGACAATATGACCCACATGTTCCCCTCCTCCTCACCAGGTAACCTTGGCTATCTGGTCTCCCCACTTTTTTTTTTTTAGTCTGAAGGGCAGAAGTCAAATCCTAGATGAAATTTAAATTTTGCTTTGGGGAAGTTTATGAAAAGTAATTAAAAATCTCAATCATAAAAATCCTTATTTTTACTCAGAGCTCCCAAGAAGCATAAAAAAATTACATAGCCCTAGTTATTTTAGGCAGAAGAATCAGACCTCTGTCTTCCTCTCTGAACCAAATCCTAACCATGCACCGGTTCCCTCCATTGCAGTCTCTTGTTAGCAATTAAGACTAAACATAGATCACCTAGAAGTTATTATCTGTTGTAGTTTAATATAAAAAATCAAGAATTAGGATCAGCTCTAAGAAACAGAGAAATAAATTACTTAAGCCCCCTTTCTAAGTAGGCCCTGATCATCAGTTCACACTGCTTTTGCTCCTTTGTTTTCGAATCTGCCTCCTTGTATTTTGGCTCAGTGACCTTCCCCTGGAGTCCTGATGCTCATTCTCATGATTGCATATCCAAGAGATTCTATTCCGCCTCACCGGCCTTTAGCTCCCATCATGTATCACTCCATGTCTCAGAGCTCAGGTTACATCTCTGCCTGTACTCCTCCAGAACTTAGAAATAATAATACATAATTCAGTCCTTCATTTTTAAATTATTTTAGGTGTGTTTTGTCTCTTCTAGTAGATTAGATTGTAAATTTCTTGAAGGCAGGAAGTATATCAGTTATTTCTCCTCTGTTTCCCCTACCCCTACCACCACCAATTTATAATTTCCTCTTTAACTCCAACTTGGAGCAAGGGCAGCGTCAGGGCTGGGTGCCCAGAAATGGTTAGAAAGCCCATACGTGTGTAAGGGGAAAAAACTATCACCACCACCACTGGCTAGCTCAGTTATCAAACAGCATGGGGCCATTCAGATACAGTGTGTCTATTGTATCTTCACGTGCTTGTTTGTACTGTCTGGTAACTCAGCCAACCACTGTCAGAAGGCCCAGAAACAGAACACTGAAGGACTCTGGACTAACTTAACATTTTTTTTTAAAAAATGGTTTTAGGTAGGAGCCTGCAGATGCAAAAGATTGCTGCTCTTTGGGAAACACTGGTTTATCAGGAGCCAAGACAGAATCCTGAGGCTGTTTAGCACCTCATTCAACACCTTTTAAGTAACTACAATTTTCAACTAGAAGCCAGCATCTAATCCTCTTATTAGATGCTTCAGCAGTTATGGTCCTCAGCATAATCAAATCTTAAATCACTTTTAATGACTATACTTTAAAAAAAACCCTAAAATCTGTTACAAATTTCTTATCAATTATAAGTAACAAGTTGTAACAATAAAGAAATCACACTACAGACTGCTTAAGCTTTACAAAATATTTTTCCTTACCTATAGGGTAGATATTTACAAATAAGGAGACTGAGGGTCAAGCAAGTGAAATGACTTGCTTAGCATCACATAATTGAGCCACAAGATTTGAACCCCAATCTCCTGACTTTAAAAGAAAAAAAAAGCCAGTGTACTCACCATTGTAACACACTCTCTCTTAAAGTTGTATTTCAATTGCTGCAGACCATCCCAACAATGCTTTGTGTTGGAACAGGCACACTGTGTTAGTTCACATAGACCTTTCCAGCGGGGACTCCTCAAAGCAAAAAGATATCCCTGCCAACCTAGTCCTTCCTCCCATAGCCATCCCCAGCCAGAGGCAACAAAATTAAGATATGGCAGATCAGAATCTAGCTAATCACAGTAGACCCAAATCTGCTTTCTATCATCATTATTTGCCTGGTTCAGGTCAGACAGCCCCAGCCCTGCTACGCTCCACCCCTCCACCAAGCATCCTGCTGCGTGCCTCAGTAAACTGGCTGGGCTGCACTCCGACATTTACTCAAGCAGATCATATTCCAGGCCTCCTGCTGAGCCCAGCAATTTCAGAACTATTTCTGAGGAGGCTGACTGCATCTGGCAGGGACTGGGTCAGAGGGATGAATGTCTCTACCCAACTGTCTATCTTCATTAGCGTGAAAAGAGCCAGAGCTCATGGAGGGAGGAGGCCTCCTAGCATGTTTCCTAGGCTTTAAAACAAACAAACAAACAAATAACAACAACAACAAAAAAAAAAAAACAACACCAACCAAAAACCTCCTTAATTGGAACTCAGAAATCATATGCCTCATTCCTTGGACCAGGGGGAGCTAAAGATCAAGCACTCTGGGTCTTTCAAAGATAGGATTCTTTGACAAAGTAATCCAGAGTCAAGTAAGAACCTTGAGCCAGAGAAAGAGTAGATAAGGCCTTAGGGCAGCACAGGCACGTGGAGCCACCTTCAATATTTGGAAATACTAGCATATTCCATCCTCCACTCAGAACCCTAACTAGACTAGGGCCTTCCCCAAGGCCACTGATATGGGGAAGATGAAGGGTGGGGGTGGAGTGGGGAGGGGGATGGCAGCAGAGGAGGGGGATGGCAGCAGAGGAGGGGGA